>NC_083472.1:1902500-1935000 GCF_030014155.1 Tachysurus vachellii | reverse complement strand
AGATTAGCCCTGAGAGACGATACAGATGGACACAAACCCTGTCCTGTTTAAAAAAGCCCTGCTTTTAACTTCCCAGTAAAGTAAAAACACCTTTACTTTTTTACCGTGCCATCAGTTGAGTTTATAGCATGGTTCCTGACAGATGTTGCACGGGAACTTCTTATCAGGGTGATTATACTCCAGGCTTTAAAACCCCTACACTGCCAGGAGGCGTGACGATATCAGCCGTCGTTTTGATCTATTTTTGACTCCAGTTTCTTGCTTGCGTTCCTGTCGCTCGACTCAACAGCGTAGATAAAACGACCATCGCGCTTAAAACGTCCACATGGACCAGAAGAAGAGCCTCTTAAGATGATTGACTCGATCCGCCGGGTGCCGTCGCTAAGCAACATTCCTCAAGAAATAACCGAGTGAAAGTGCATCGGCGACTAATCGGTACTGCGTACGTATATAATAACTAACAGACATGTTTAACGTCAAAATTAATATCTGATTAGGATGGATTAGACAAAACGCTCAGCAGATTGCTTTTAAATTGAATCCGAAAGCTCATCGATTACAGTTTGTAATATAATTCCATTCGAGGGAGCGCCGATCGACGGACGCAGCGTTTACGGCTGTTTTCAGATCGCGGTTTCGAAAACACAATCGAACAAACACTTTGAGACGCTCGATATTACGCCGCCTGCTTAGCCTCGGTGCTCAAAGGAAAGCCACACACTCGTCAGAGCTTGCAGCTTGTACATATCAACATATACTTAGCATAATTTCTTCCTTTTTCTGTAAAGGGCGCTATTACTTTTGTCCTGTCTGTACTTGTATTGGTGTGAGTTAGCTTCATGCGTGTAACGGTAATAAATGGAATTAAAAACGGATTTAAAGGTAGATAAAATTGCAATAGGTCGACGTTTGTGCTAGTTTACTTGTATGTAAAATGTACAGAAAGCCGAACTAACTGCGTAAACAAACACCTTATAAACCGATCCAGCGTGCCGTGTTGGTAAACACTCCGTCTGCCACGATTGGAGGACGGTTCGGTGTAATTAGGACCTGGCACGTACGACAGCGAGCGAGCTGCAGCCTGCGTGCTCTGCTCCTGCGCTGCTGCTCGGTCATGTTTGTGTTTGCTTTGTGTGAAACCGAGTGTTGTTGGTAGGTCAGGGCTCAGATGTAGGGAGGCTTCCTACAATATCGTGTGGAAGAAGTCACCGTGCCTGTCGTGTCCTGCCTGCTCGCTACACGGCTGAGCTCGAGACAGCAGATGCAAGTGCAGGAATGTTACGAGAGCTGCCTTGCAATTATACACACACACACACACACACACACACACAGCAGTGTCCAACGGTCTGAACAGGTGGATGTACACAGCTGCATGTTTACACACAGCGTCATGCTCTGCCCCTGCGTGACTCTGGACCATCAAGGTGCAGACAACAGGCAGCTGGTACTCAGGTGCATGATGTCACACTTTCAGTCTCACACACACACACACACACACAGACACGCACACACACACACACACAGAGCACCTGTCCCTTATGATGTGCTGGTGCATGACACACACATCAGTTTCACCACCAGAGAAAGATTAAAAACATTCCTCTTAATGATTTTCCTTCATTTTCTTCCAAATATGATCTCAGGCCAAATTCCTCCCATCATCCAGTTCTCCGCTTTTTATACAACATCTGCTACACGGTGAAGACTCGTGCTCTCCGAGCTCAATATCTCAGACACTCACTATTGGCTAGTGTTGCCGTGATTGACAACATGCCCCTCCCTCCCGGGGAGGACGTGAGTCCCGACTCGATCTCCGGACTCAACGTCTCAAGCCTCACAAACTTTACTTTTCTTTGCTAGCTAACTAGCGCACGCTATGTTACGCTAACACACCGTACATCAGCTGAACAATTCTGAAGTTTTGCTGACACTCTGCTCACGATCGAATCATTTATTCATCCTTGGGCTTTAAGAATTATTTTATTATTAGCGTCTTGTACGTACTGTGCGTGTGTGTGTGTCTGTGTTTGTGTAGCGAGGAGACACCAAGTCCCATAAAGCAGATAACAGCGAATCATAAACCAGTTCCACGGACTCAACCTGTCACCCGTTCTCTAGATGCCTCTAACGTTCTCCTTCTGCATGCTGTTATAGTCACGCCAAGTGGTTTATTTACAGCTAAACACACACTCAGACTCTCTCTCGCCTTCTTTGCTGCCTTCCAGCGCTGGATTCCTGTCAGCTCTGCGTTAGGCTTAATTCAGGTACATGCGTAAGCTGTCAAGTCGTCCTGATGAGTCACTCGCCTGCAGGGATGTGTGTTAGTTCATCCGTCGCGCTCGCTCGCTCGCTCTCTCTCTCTCTTCTCGCTCGCCATGGACTCCCACTTCCTCGTTTTTGCTCCTCGTGCTAATTTCCTGCGTTTCATCAAAGCTTTTTTTTATGCACTGTTAACTTTGTTGTGTCTTGCACTCTGCATGGACACACAGATTCTACGTGTTACTCAGTAACCACTAGGAATTATTGAGTAACTCTTGCGATGCTAATGAGAACGGTGCGCTGGTACTTTAAAAGGTTAACTTAGACCTACCGGATCATCAGTTCAGCACCAACCTGAATCAGAGTGCTGCGCTTTCATCGGTGTCACGTCGGATCCTGTGGGAACGACTGCGTCCGGGTGAAGGAGGAAAGGACTTCGCTCTTATCAGCAGAACGTCTCCCTCAATGCAAACGACAAATAAGAGCTTATCTCGGCTGAGCCGTGAGCTCTGTTCAGCCCTCAGTCACTCCGCTAGTTAACACAGCTGGTTAAATCACCTGCTGAAAGGAGAGCAAGCTTCACCTGACACCGGATAAAAAGATCCTGTTTGGTCAACTGATAGAAGGAACAGAGGTTTTATTTAACAAATAAATACAAGAACCTCTTTTTCAGCTCTTACCTAACACAGGAGAGAAGAAACACAGGAGAGAAGAAATCCAGAGTAATCTAAAGAAGTTCTACCAAAGACAGTTTATGCCCAAGACTGACTTGTTCTTCAGCGGATCATCTCGCTTGGATGAGATGGATTCTAGGTCAGGCACCAACTTATACTCATAAACTACAAAAAGTAAAATCTACCCATAACCTGAAATTTTCAGTTCATCAGCTCAGGTAGTCTTCTAGTGTCACCCAGATGAGGAGGTTTGAGTCTGGTTCCTCTCCAGCTTTCTTCCTCATATCGTCTCAGGGAGGTTTTCTTCACGACGGTCACTTCTGGCTTTATTCAACTTTATATAAACTTTATTATTTTTATTCGGATTATTTTATGTCCCCGTGAAGCTGCACGATATTAAAATGCTACCCAAATAACATCGAGTCGAATCGAATCAGTGAACGACGTCCCACAGAACGCGGTTTAATATTTAACACACCAACTTCACTAATCACTGCATCGAGAAGCTGATCACTGGCAGAGTTACTATCACTAACGCTAGCCGGCTAGCTCATCGCTAAGCTACACTGTTGTGATTCTGGTCCAAATTGAAAGCATGAATGTTTGAAATTCACCCAAGCACAACAACACCAGTAGCCTCTCAGGCATGTGACTGTCAGGCTGAATGTCTGATCAACAGAGCATTTTATAAGCTTTAACGTTTCCTCTTCTTCTGACCATGAGGCACCACGAAGGCAGCCTTAGGCCTAAAAACCTCCGCTGTAATCGTTAACAGACTGAGCATGCTTTCGACACGCTGCTTCAGCCCTGGTTTGACTTGAGATAACCGTCTTTATCTAACCCCACTATCGTTCTGAGGCTGGTTCCTCTCAAGGTTTCCTCCTCATTCCATCTCAGGGAGCTTTTCCTCACCACCGCCACCTACTCTGGTTTGTTACGGATCCGACTCACACCCTGATTTCTGTAAAGCTCCTTCGGACTTGCTAACGCTAGCCGTTAGGCGCTAACCTCTTGTTTCCTCCAACACGGTGTAGAAAATTCTCCGAACGTGGGAACAGGAAACGTAAGAAAACGTCGTATTTAAATTACTGACTCGTTTTATCCCGGGTGTCCAGCTCAAAGCTCCTGGCAAGTCTGGATTCGTTTCCTTCTTTTAAAACAGATGTGGGTTTAATAGTGCTGTATTTTAAGCAGGAACCCCGAAAGACCTCTGAAGGGTGAAGAAAAAAAAAAAAGGATAAATTAGGAAAAAAAAGGATTGTTAAAACTTGGCACAACGATCCCTTGTTGTTTCTTTGGTGTTTCTCTACTCCACATGTTACAGCCGTGTTTGTTTGCCTTTTACTGTGTGGATACAAAAGAGCTCCATAAAATGCCTGGCTGGTGTTTAGAGAGTAAAAATAAGGGCTGTTTATTGTCTCTGTGTTTCTGAAGGACGGGATTATTTAGCGACTCGATGTGGATTAAACCTTGTGTTTGAACCAGACTTTGTCTACAGTGAGGGTGGAGACAGGCTGTCTGAGGGGCAGCAGCAGCACCTACAGGGCATTTCATCTGGTGCAAAGTTGCTTCCACTGGCGAACCTTCTAAGATCCAGTTTGCCTTTCCATCGGTTAGAGAGCATCACAGAGCCGAGTCTGACGTCACTGTTTACGTGTCACGTTACACAGCAACGTTAGCGCAGCGGCGGCAAACACAAACACGACATCAACGATGGCGGATGTTGCTTTACTGTTAATGCTCATGGCTTTGTGAACCTACATCGGCATCCAAACGCAGCGAATCCAACGTGTACGTGCAGCTCCATGTAATCTGTATAAACGGAGGTTGTTATAGAGAAAGTACATAACGTTATTTTATCATTAACACAGAACAAAGTTAGCCTTAGCATGTAGCTACCTACTATCATGTGTGCTGATAATGTATCATATTGCGGTAAAGTAAAAGTGTATTAAACATTAGTATACTTAAGGTACATTATCAAATGCGCTAACAGTAGCCCCGCCCACAGCCCCGCCCACAGCCCCTGACACAAGCGGTTCTTAAGTCTAGACCAGCAACGTTTTGGTGTTACTTAAGAACCACTTTTCCTGGTTCAGAGCCGGTGCTTTGGCTGTTGAAAAAGAAAGAACTGGTTCTAAATTAGGCTCCGAACCAGCACTCAAACTGCCTCGGTGGATAAGGAGAACTGGAAGAGCAACCTAGCAGGCACGTCATATTTTCTTGATGAAAGTAGAACCCTAGAGGGCACTTCTCAACATTTTTGAAATAGCAGAGCACCCAGAGGTGGTCTGACTGAGGGCATTTCATTGTTTTCATGTGCAAAGGTGCACACTATAGGGCAGGTCTTCAAAGATTCACGACTGTTATGGCTACCTAGAGGGCACTTCATTAAATCTTTTGTATATCAGAACACCCTAGAGGTCACCTATTGAGGACGTTTTCATATATTCAACACTTTTATGATACCATATAGGGCACTTCGTTACATTTTCTTGTGTATTGGAACACCCTAAAGGGCACTTCATGCTTTCTCATACATATCACTCTAGAGGGCATTTAATCAGGTTTTTTTTTTTTTTTTTTTTTTTTTTTTACTGTTAGGACACCTAAAGGGCACATCATCATTTATTCTTGCACATAGGAGAACCCTAGAGGGCACTTAATCATGCTTTCTGCGCTTCAAGGGCACCACAGATGGCACTTACTAACAGTCTGTCTTCCATATGTAAAATTATTTATCATGCTTTATGTACCACAGGGGCTTCCTAGAGGGCATGTAGGCTGTGCTTGTTCAGTCACAGGGGCAGTTGGTATGGTGCTGTCATAGGAATATATTCACCGACAGAGTGGTGAGAGGAAGCAGAGTTAACGTTACCCCCGCAGAGCACCGCTAACACTGGAGTCTCCTTCTATAAAAGTTCAACAAACATCTCCCTACAGAAAACTAGGGCCGTCATTCAACACCTTCTGATTAATCGAGCTAATATAAACCCAGGACAAAGCATGTTAACATTGTAAAGCATGTTTAACGCACGCTACGTTCGTAGTAAAACGAACACGTACATCAGATTTACTCTTAAATCACACCTGAGTGGGACGTGTTTTGACAGGCCTTCCTGAGGCGTGCGGAGGAAATGCTGTTTGTTCTCGGCTCACAGCTGAGTCTGTCCCTCCCACATTGTGTTGGGGAGAACTGAACTTGTCTTGTCCGGTACAAGTACACACACACACACACACACACACACACACTCAAAGATTTACAGCAGTAGAAAAGTGTCTTGTTGACATCTAGCCTAAACGAGAAAGTGTTTAAAGCATTAGGTGCCTTTCACAACATGACTTAATACCTACAGCAATGTGTTCACTCCGGGCAGGTCTCCTTTAAGGAGCTCTTGTTGACTTTAGATAGTTGTTTTTCTCTTTCTCTCACTCTCTCTCTCTCTCTTTTTTTTTTTGGAGCTCTGATATCACACACTAGGAGGCGAAGATCAGTTGTTTAAAAGGGTGTCGAAGAATCTCGGGAAGTCTTGCACGGAGCGCTAACTGTTCACGTGTGTTTTTTTTTTTCACTGCATTTTGGTCACTGAGAAGGAAACGTGTCCACGTCCTTCACGTCTCCGTGTTCACACGTGGAGGGAAACATGTACACGAAAGCCTGTTGTGTCGTGTGTTATGATTGTGTGCAGTTGTGGGCAACTCCACCCAGGACTACGGTACTGCTCCTAAATCCACCTCTCCAGCACTTTCATCCACACAGATCTCACATGGTCTCGTCTCTGTCCTCATCGCAGAGCTGAGAAAACTCCTCATGTTTGTGTGGCGTTTGTATTAGAACATGGTATCAGGCTGGAATCTGGAAACCGGGGCTATTATAAATAAACCGCGGACAAAAAAAATTGTGTTGTATTTTATTTAATGTTTTATTTAAACAAGGATTTAATGCACGTTACGCTAAAGGTGCCAGACTTCTACATACGGACAGAACGTTATAAAGTCGCTCGAAAAACAAATCTATAAAATTTAAATGATTTAATTTAGATTATAAACATGCAAAAGAGAGCGAAGGGAAAAAAAGCAGCATTCAAAGAATCAGTCTTCTGTTCACTAACTGAAACATGCGAAGCAGAAGCACAGCCAGAAGAAGCAAGCACAGTATATTAAATATATTAAATCTAAAAAAAAAAAAAAAAAAAAAAAAAAAAAAAAGGTGTGAAATCTAATTTCACTAGACCACAATTGAGAGCAGAACTTCGAGGTTCCTGCAAGTGGTTACAGTGAAAAAGGATCCGGCGGATACAGTACGTCTGGTTCATTTAAAGGCACAGTTTGCACCATCAGTCATGAAGGAGCGTAAGATCATCAAAGAGGAAGAAATGTCTTCCAATCCCTTACGCTCAAGTGGAATCGATCGCTCTGGAGCGCCACGGACCAGACGGCTGCATGCGTTTTTAATCATTTTGTTTTTTCGCTTCATGCTTCATCTTTTTAAAATGTCCATGTCAAGATTCGTTGTAGTTTTGTGCCAAGCTTTTTGTCCTTCTCGTCCTTAACGTGCCCTTATTGGCTTAATGTTGGAACAGGACCGTGGACGGAGGAGGGGGATCTCGTCCTGTCCTCTCTAACGAACGGCAGTTTCTCCGCTAATGCTCCCACACTGTAACAGTAAATGATGGGAGCTCGTCCCGAGCGCAACATTACCCCCCTTTCATTTGCGTTGCTCTAATTGGATCGATGTCCATGGTTTAGGAGAGCTTCTGTAAATTCTGCGCTGACGAACTCTATTATTTTTAAAAGTCTCTCATGGCTGGAGGGAGTTTTAAATCCACCACATTCTGTTATTTTTCTTTCGTTCATACGTTTAAAACTTGGACCATGACCTTATACCTAACAGGAAAGGAGCAAATCCTTCTCCTTACAGATCTATTAAACACAAAGCAGGTCGAGGTTTAAATTTCTCCCTTTAAATACATAATACTCTTACTTTCTGATGTGGAACATTCTTAAAGTCATTAGCAAGCCCGCTGGGAAAGCGAAAGGTCCAATGTACTCATCTCATCTAGGAGATCATTCATTCATTCATTCATTCATTCATCTTCTACCGCTTATCTGAACTACCTCGGGTCACGGGGAGCCTGTGCCTATCTCAGGCGTCATCTGGCATCAAGGCAGGATACACCCTGGACGGAGTGCCAACCCATCGCAGGGCACACACACACACACACACACACACTCATTCACTCACACAATCACACACTACGGACAAGTTTCCAGAGATGCCAATCAACCTACCATGCATGTCTTTGGACCGGGGGAGGAAACCGGAGTACCCGGAGGAAACCCCCGAGGCACGGGGAGAACATGCAAACTCCACACACACAAGGTGGAGGTGGGAATCGAACCCCGACCCTGGAGGTGTGAGGCGAACGTGCTAACCACTAAGCCACCGTGCCCCCCACTAGAGATCAATTAAATGTATTAAATAAATGTAGTCTAAGTCTTAATCTCAACATTTTCTCTTGATGAAGCCTCCTCTGTTTAAATTTGACATGACTGTGGGTCATGCTAGCATCAGGGCTGAATGACAAGGTTTATGCCTCACTGTGCATTTTGTCAGGGAAAAACAGACTTTCACGCTAATTAATATGGTGAGTAATCAGCCAGACCACATTAAGGATATGTAGCCATAGCATCGACGTGCCACAGATAAATCTAGACTAATTAGGGTATTGTGTTATTGCGGTGTGACGTATTTAGGAGTGAAACCCCTTATTTTGGAACACAAACATCCAGAGTTTAATCTGGACAAAACAAACATGTTTGCTTGAGGAATGGACAAAATCCGGTAAACAAAACAGTGACTCCAAACGCTATACCGGTTTGTGTTGTCTCTTCGGTGTTTACTTTTATTTGTCCAGCGTCTAGACTTAAAAACGTCGTAGCATTTTAGTGAAAATGTTTAGTGAAATGATTTGCAGTGATGAATCACGCAGCAGTCTGACCAAGAACATGATCTAAAAAGAAAAAAAGAAGTCAGATATGATTTCAGTGGAGCAGAAGATAGCTGGAAGGACCTACAGTGGGATTAGGGATGAACTGAAACAGCGCTTGGAATAAAGTCTAATCCTCAAAGGAATAAACATAAACTTATTATGAATTTTTGGTATCGATGTGGAATAGTTGTGGAGATATCCAGATGTTTGCTCATTCCCACAGTGGTGTGTGTTCTTCTGACCATCAGACAGCCCCAAGTGTTTTAAAGCCCCTGCTCAGTGCCGCACTCTAATCCGAGCTTATTACCCGCTTCTCTAATTACCCCTACACTGCTGATCCCTATGACCTGGTAATCTAAGAGACTCTACCAACACCAGAGTCGGGTTGCTCTGTAGCGTGCAGGTGAAGCTGCCCTCCCAATAACAACTACTAGTCCTAGCTGCCCTGAGCTGCCCAGGGTCCAAATATCATGTTATTTCAGTCAGAGGCCAGCTGATTGCATTGAGCTCCGGCACTTTTGCAATCCCGGGAAGCTCCAGGCCTGTGTGTGTGTGTGTGTGTGTGTGTGTGTGTGTGAGTGTGACTGCAGCAGTGCCTCTACCGTACTGTACCTCAGCCCGAGGGAGAACAGTGAACATGTGGAGGTGACATTTTGGCCTTCAGATCTCCTTACACCCAGATCAGGCCTCACAGAGGAGACGCCGAAGGCCATAAAGCTATAAAACACCAAAGGTGGCTCTCAGTAACACTATCAGCCGTGCATTGTTCTGGATACAATATGAATCGCTCCAAATGTTACACCGGAGCCACATTTGTGCAGAGCCATTATCACACAGCTTGATTTTGGTCAGGGTAATAACACATGCCGCAGGACAGCGCTGTGGGAGATTTAAAAGTCTCAAAATATCTGATACCTGCATGGTTGTTTTCTCTGAAAAATATAACCCTGTCGTCTGCATAACAACATCGCACGATTGTGTAGATGCATTTCATGGCTAGTATTTTTTATTTTTTTTGCTTTAAATAAATAAAACACAAATTTCATTGTTCTTGTGCTTGTGCTAATGACAATAAAAAGCTTAAGCTGAGAACCCAATACCACAGAACCCTATAATCTAGAGAAAGCTCTTCAAATCAGTCCCTCTGGGACCGACCTATCTCAGTGGAGAAAATCTCAGAGTAATAGCTGCTGAAGCCTGTCAAAACAAAACTTTGTCTACGCAGGAGAGGAGGAATGCACTTTGTTTTCCCTCTCCGTCTTTCTCAATCTGTGAAGCGACTATCATTAATTCCTTCAACTGTGAATGCAGAGGCAATAAGCCAAACTAATTCAGTTCTAGTCCAATTTGTTGCCTTGAGACCGAGGACACTTCGAAGCTGACCTGCGTCTTCTTACACGTCTCTCTTCACCTCGTATCGCATAGGAGATGGTCTGTGTGAGACAGACGTTCCTCTCTCTCTCATCCTGCTATATCTGGTGAAGCAGTATTAAAGTCCTCCAGCCTAGCTCACTCCCTCTCACCTGGCCGTGGTACAGTAGGTCTGTCTCTGGCTGGCTCGGAGTCCGCTCGAGCTGGTAATGGGAGCAGACCCCATTGCTCTTCTGGCCTGATTTATCACCTGCCTGTATTGTTCTCTGCAGCTTCAAAGCTCCCCTTTCAGCCGTGCCCTCAAATGAAGCTGTGAGTTTTGCTCTGAGTGCACTCACGGCTATGACTCATACGTCTTACTCACCGTGGTAAAGCACGACTGAAAAGAATTCTCTGAAAAGAATTATGGGATTGGTGTTATAAGTAATGTAGCCTTCTGTATTGTTGCTCACTCCCTTTTTACCCCAGTTTGGTTGGCATGGAGTAAACTGCCTTTCTCCTGCCCTTATGAACTGTTGATGCCATTCTACAGTGTAACAATACACCAGCTGAGATGGTGTGATCCCACTCTTAATCATTAACCGCCTGCTCGCTGTAGTTGGTTGAGCTCTTTAGTCATGGTTTCTGGTGCCAGGGTCTGGTTTCATTAATAATTGATGACTCCTTGGCCTTCACGCTGGGTTCTGTGTTAGCTTGACCAGCCTCGACTCTCCCCATCCTCCACATTTGGTGGCAGGTGGTTTGGACAATTACAAAGTGAGTGCAAGTTAGAAATGCCTGTCTAAAGGTGTGCATTCACACACGAGTCCATAAACACCATCAGCTCTAGGCTCCTTTGGAAGAAGGTCATTATCTCAGGTTTATATACCTGTCTTTGAACGACAAACTAAAAACTAGATCTTTACAACATTGGAGATCTAAATGGCTATTTTTATTTCACTTAGTTCTAGAACTGTTTAGTAGTTTTAGGGTAAATAGGAAACAGAATTAGTTTAACCCTTCATATGCCCCTTTTCCACCGAGGCAGTTTGAGTGCTGGTTCGGAGCCTAATTTAGAACCAGTTCTTTCTTTTTCTACAGCCAAAGCACCGGCTCTGGACCAGGAAAAGTGGTTCTTAAGTAGCACCAAAACGTTGCTGGTCTAGACTTAAGAACCGCCTGTGTCAGTGGCTGTGGGCGGGGCTGTGGGCGGGGCTACTGTTAGCGCATTTGATAATGTACTAATGTTTAATACACTTTTACTTTACCGCAATATGATACATTATCAGCACACATGATAGTAGGTAGCTACATGCTAAGGCTAAATTTTTTCTGTGTTAATGATAAAATAACGTTATGTACTTTCTCGATAACAACCTCCATTTATACAGATTACATGGAGCTGCACGTCCACGTTGGATTCGCCGCGTTTGGATGCCGATGTAGGTTCACAAAGCTATGAGCATTAACAGTAAAGCAACATCCGCCATCGTTGATGTCGTGTTTGTGTTTGCCGCCGCTGCGCTAACGTTGCTGTGTAACGTGACACGTAAACAGTGACGTCAGACTCGGCTCTGTGATGCTCTCTAACCGATGGAAAGGCAAACTGGATCTTAGAAGGTTTGCCAGTGGAAGCAACTTTGAACCAGCACCAGCACTAACTCTGAACCAGCACCAGGTTCTTTTTGGTGGAAAAGTGGTAAAAGTGTTTAACACTCAGTCGTGGTGTGACACTGCTCAACACTTCTCTCAACACTCAATTCTGACCAATCCCTTGTGCTCTTAAAGGAATTCTGTTGAATCCTTCCTGCTCCCAAAGGAATTCTGACCAATCTTTCCTGATCCCAAAGGAATTCTAACCAGTCCCTCTGGCTCCTGAAGGAATTCTACCCAGTCTGTCCTGTTCCCAAATGAATTCTGACCAATCTTTCTAGCTCTTAAAGGGATACTGACTAATCACTCAGGCTCCTGAATGAATACTGGCCAATCCTTTCTGATCCTGAAGCAATTCTAACCGGTCCCCTGTAATATTTTCTAACAATTTCTACTGTACGTAGTTGCTCCTATTTGTCCAAAATACACACCAGTTTCTGGTGATAAATGAGCAACCTACAGCTACATCAGCAAACTTTCCATGTGATTTCCATGGTCCCAGACCAGGCGCACACTTTCTCTCCAGACAAAAAGCCCAAATGTGTTGAACCCTTGGCGCAAACAGACTCAGGTTGGGGGTAAAATGCAAGCATGATTCACGACATTCTTGAAATGCTACTTAGTGAGTACTTTAGAGACCAGAATGCTGCATGTGTCAGTAAAACTAAGTACTAGATCAGCCACCCAAAATCCACAGGTTTTGGTGATAACAGCCAAAGAAAGCTGGACAGCAGAAGAGTTCTACATTCCTCCCAATTTCTCATGAACTCTTGCCATCTGCGAGTGCTGCCTTCTGAATGTGGCAGGAAGATTCAAGCTCCAAGGGAGAAGACACATGGCTAAGCTCCGTTATGCAAGGGCCCTTTCTGGAGCAGTAGCTTTTGAGATACAATGAAGGTTTTCTGTATTTCCTCAAACAGGCCTTTAAATGTGTTTAGTACGGTGGACTTGAAAACAGGCCTCCTGCCAGTACAACACTTGTGCTACTGATTATATCATATGTACATCTCTATTAGATCATACTTGTTATGCATGTGGAATTGTTGGTATTCAGACTCTCGGGATCTTTTTTTTTTTGCAGAGCTCGGTTGGTGATTCCGTTGGCTGTGGGAAGCACGACAAAGGTTACAGGTTGGAGGTTAAAGGAACCAATCCACGTAAAGACTGGTTTAACGGCCGCTTCAGGAACGTTCTCCTGACCTCCATCGCTGTGGTGCCTGTGCAGGAGCACACAGTGGCTACCCTGGGGACTGCTGATGGGAGAGTCATCCAGGTAAGGAGGAACAGATAAAAGAACACTGTAGATACCCAAGTGAACAAAAAAATCTAGGACTGGGTGATAAAATGATGTCACAATACACTTTTCTGAGATATCATTGGTATCTTGAACATTCTTTTAACAATTACAAACTAAAGAAAATAAATGAAAAGAAAAATTGTTTAAAATTATTTTTTTGCTAGAATTAATTTTTTTTTAGCCTTTCTTAATTTTAACATTTTGAATGTTTTAACGCAACACTTTTGCTTTGCCGGCTGTTTGTTAGCTAAACGATTTATCGTGATACATGATATCATACATCGCAAACGATATGTTTTTCGTATGTCTTTCCAATAGAAAATTTGACTTAGAAACCTAAGTGAGAAAACAAAACCATGGTAACTAAAGAAATGTAATAATGTATAGTAAGTTAGCTAGCTTGTCAGAAAAGTCAGCTTGTCGTTATGTTCTTACATCGAACGGAAAATACCGTCACCTACTAATCCACCAACTAATCCACCGATTAGCACCCAGAATTCATTCTACTGACAACTAGATTGCTAGAAAACTGCAAACCTAATGAAAACAATTGTTTTGCAAAAGACAAGGGTTAGGGTTAGGTTTAGGGTTTGGGTTAGGGTTAGGGTTAGGGTTAGGTTTAGGGTTTGGGTTAGGGTTAGGGTTTGGTTTAGGGTTAGGTTTAGGGTTAGGTTTAGGGTTAGAGAAATGTTTTTTTTTCTCTCTGTTTATTTCAGTTTTTTTGATCGTACCTGTTTTACAGACAAATACACAATTCAAGCTACTGATTTGCTTGCTTTTATTTCTAAAAATTAGAAAATATAATCAAGCCTTGGAATTGGACTTGATTGCCATTAAGAATTATAAGCATTACTTTAATGATAAATGCTGTTAATATTTTTTTCTGATGCTGACTAAATAAAAAAAAAAAAGAAAAAACTTTAGGAAAATTTTAAGTAGCCAAAATGCAAGTAACAACTTTTTGCCAGAGTTGTCTGGTGTGCAGCAGCACATTTTTGCTTATTATTATTGTGTGTGCCTGTGTGTATGTGTATGTGGGAATGCTGTAACTGGGCAGGATGCTAGTACGTGACCAGTGCAAATTAGATGGAAGAGCGAGCGTCCAGGTGCCAGGACCAGGTTTCAGAACATGTCCCTTTCCTGTTTGTGCCACTTTTAGCTCTGACCTGCACTCCTTTACCAGAAAAGCCTACTCATTATACATCTGCACAAACAGATCTGCTCGCTAATCAGCGCTTACTCAAACGTCAGACCAGACTTTGACTCTGCGTACGTGTTTTTCAGTTCACCAGCTCTGCTGTGCCAGTGTTCATTCATCAGCAGAACTCTGACAAGAGAAAAAAAAACACTTGCTATTTCTGGTTAAAGCAAAGCTTCCTTCTAGAGCTTTCTATTCAGCATCGTGTATATAGGGTAGGAGAGGTTTTTTTTTTTTTTTGAGAAATGAGTAGTGCAGAGAGAGTGTGACAGCTGCACGGAAATGAAGTAGAGAACTAGAACGGAGCGTTAATAGTAAGCACTGGGCATCGATGACATGTCCTCATACGGCATTTTCTTGGAACGGTTGCAGCTGTCGTTGGTTCTTGTTTTTTTTTTTCCCCTTTTCTTCCTTTTTACATTTTCCCCTCAACATTTTCTTGCCCCTTTTGTATTGACATGGAGGCCTGGGAATGGGCAAGCATTAGACCAGCTGTCCCACTCAGAGACCAGAAGAGATCCAGAATAAGTGAGAGGAAAATGTGCAGATCGGTTGCCATAAACATGCAGTGAAAGTCAGAGGACTTTGACAGTGTGTGTTGGTAGAAAGACAGAGAGCCAGAATCAGTGTGAAGCAATCACCATTGTGCCTTGTGTCATCAATCACAACCGTGTTGCTTAGGGGCACTATTGTTGGGTTTAGTAGTGAAAACTATATTTGTATGTGTGTGTGAGTGTATATGTATATATGTATGTATATTTGTGTGTGTGTATATGTGTATATATGTGTGTGTATATATGTGTGTGTGTGTATGTGTGTGTATATGTGTGTGTATATGTGTGTGTGTTTATATGTCTATGTATACTGTATGTGTTTGTGTGTGTGTGTGTGTATATGTCTATGTATATGTGTGTGTGTGTATGTCTATGTATGTGTGTATGTGTGTGTATGTGTATGTTTGTGTGTGTATGTGTGTGGGTGTGTATATGTGTGTGTGTGTATGTCTATGTATACAGTATGTGTGTATGTTTGTGTGTGTATGTCTATGCATACAGTATGTGTGTGTGTGTATATGTCTATGTATGTGTGTGTGTGTTTGTGTGTGTGTGTGTGTGTGTGTGTATATGTCTGTATTTGTGTGTGTGTATGTGTGTGTGTATATGTCTGTATATGTGTGTGTGTATATGTCTATGTATATGTGTGTGTGTGTGTATGTGTGTGTATATGTCTATGTATATGTGTGTGTTTGTATGTGTGTGTATATATGTCTATGTATATGTGTGTGTATATGTCTATGTATATATGTGTGTGTGTATGTGTGTGTGTATATGTCTATGTATATGTGTGTGTGTGTATATGTCTATGTATATGTGTGTGTGTATATGTATATGTGTGTGTATGTGTGTGTGTATATGTCTATGTATATGTGTGTGTATGTGTGTGTGTATATGTCTATGTATATGTGTGTGTATGTGTGTATGTGTATATGTCTATGTATGTGTGTGTATATGTCTATGTATATGTGTGTGTATGTGTGTGTATGTGTGTGTGTATATGTCTATGTATATGTGTGTGTATGTGTGTGTGTGTATATGTCTATGTATATGTGTGTGTATGTGTGTGTGTGTATATGTCTATGTATATGTGTGTGTATGTGTGTGTGTGTATGTCTATGTATATGTGTGTACGTTGCTACTTCTAGAAGTAAAGCCGAATCCTAGACAAACAGTCGCCTCTTTTCTCCCCTGAGTCTGTAATCAACAACTGCGAGGTCTGAATGAAAATGTCACCCTATTGACGAACCTTTACAGCGTCACGCTCCTCCACACACTGATATTTTGTACCTGTCAGCACCGAGCAGACTCTCCTTCACATCACATCGTTGTGTACAATACCCGAGTGATGGAATGCTAACATCAGAACCCTCTCTGAGTTACAGCACACTTTCCCACCGGAGATACACACTGTTTGTCATAACACACACACACTTTCTACGCACTAACCACACCACTCTTACCTCACCACAGTCAGGCCAGGTGTGTTAAAGCAGAGCTCCGTGTGCCGTTTAGGTACATGTAAGTAATGGTCTATTCAGACCTGGTCTAGCTTAGAGGCCTGTAATTGCAGCCTAACCACGGGATGATAAATTTTAGTCCAGGTGCATGGAGAGAGAGCGAGTGTTCTGACACCTCCCAACATGCCACATCAGCAGCAGCCTTTACGTCTTCTCTCGCCTCGGGCCATGGCTTTTGTCTGCTCCCACTCCCTGCCATCATCCGCAGTCATCATGCTTCAATCTGTCATCTTTCCCTGAAGGAAAGCAAAACAGCAGTGCAGTTATTACAGGATCCGCAGAAAGCCGAGCCTGACCCTTTACCGTTTCTCAGGATTACACCACCCTTTGATTTTCGATCTCTCCAGAACAAAGTTTGAGGACGCAATATGCAATTTAACTATTTTCAACCTATTTATGATTTACGAAGTAGCCTGGGATACGGCAAACTTTTACGTTTGGCCTTAAAATCAAAGACGAGGCACAGCAGAAGGGTTACATCATCTTCCTCAGATATAAACAAGAAGTTAAACGATCTGGTTTATAACGTCGTAGCATCAACAGCTCGCACGGCCGTTTACAGTAAACAGAAAACGTGCTTTATTACATTCCAGGCTCCTCAACAAAGGCCTTCGCCTACGAGAGGTCATTCATGTCATTCGTTGGCATTTTGTGCAGGTGGTGGTTTCCCGTTTTGGCAACACAGAGCCGCATGTGAACTTCCTCTTGGACACGCTCCCCGTCTCCTCAGAAGTCGGCGTGTTGTCTCCACAGAGCCCGGACGCCTCCTTACTGCTGGTCACAGGAAAGAAGGTGAAAGATCTTTAATAGGTTTAACATTTCTTTTGGGAAACAAGGGAAATGTGAGCCAGAGGTTTCAGCACACAGCTGTAACTCTTACAGTAGGAGGCTTTTATTTTCCTCGTTTCTGAGATACTTTGTTGTTTCTGTACCTAGTAGCACTATAGTGAGATAAACATGAGATAAGGATTCTCTGGTGCTGAACAGTTCATACAGATAAAGCTTTAACTTTGAGTTCAGACGTCTTCAGGACAGAAGAGTTCACATTCATGACAAAGGGCTGGTAGGGGAACAACGGTTTGTAAGTCAAGTCATCTCTCTCTCTCTCTCTCTCTCTCTCTCTCTCTCTCTCTCTCTCTCTCTCTCACACACACACACACACACACACACACACTCTCTCTCTCTCTCTCTCTCTCTCTCTCTCTCTCTCTCACACACACACACACACACACTCACTCTCTCTCTCTCTCTCTCTCTCTCTCTCTCTCTCTCTCTCTCTCTCTCTCTCTCTCTCTCTCTCTCTCTCTCTCTCTCTCTCACACACACACACACACACACTCTCTCTCTCTCTCTCTCTCTCTCACACACACACACACACACACACACACACTCACTCTCTCTCTCTCTCTCTCTCTCTCTCTCTCTCTCTCTCTCTCTCTCTCTCACACACACACACACACACTCTCTCTCTCTCTCTCTCTCTCTCTCTCTCTCTCTCACACACACACACACACACTCACTCTCTTTCTCTCTCTCTCTCTCTCTCTCTCTCTCACACACACACACACTCTCTCTTTCTCTCTCTCTCTCCCCCTCTCTCTCACACACACTATCTCTCTCTCTCTCTCTCTCTCTCTCTCTCTCTCTCTCTCTCTCTCTCACACACACACTCTCTTTCTCTCTCTCTCTCTCTCTCTCTCTCTCTCTCTCTCTCTCTCTCACACACACACACTCTCTCTTTCTCTCTCTCCCCCCCTCTCTCTCCCCCTCTCTCTCACACACACTCTCCCCCCCCTCTCCCTCTCTCTCACACACACACTCTCTCTTTCTCTCTCTCTCTTTCTCTCTCTCTTTCTCTCTCTATCTCTCTCCCCCTCACACACACACACACACACACACACACACACACACACACACACCCTCTCTCTCTCTCTCTCTCTCTCTCTCTCTCTCTCTCTCTCCCTCTCTCTCTCTTTGACTCTGGCAGATATCTAAGGTGCCTGTAATCGGACCTGGTTGTGAGCAGTTGTTAAACTGCAGCTCCTGTCTGCTCGCTCCTGCCTTCATGGGCTGTGGTTGGTGCCGGAACAGGAACCTCTGCACACGCTCACCTCGGTGCACCGGCTCGTTCTGGAGCCAAGATTCCTGCCCGCTCCTCATCTCCGAGGTAACTGTCCTGTCCAAACCTCAAACTGGGTTGCCATAGTTACAACATTAGACAATAACGTCGAGCTAATAGAATAAGTGCTTTCCAATGAAACAGGCCACCGACTCTGAAACTCTGACCTTTATTGATTTTGGCTGCTTGAAAGAGTTTTTTGCTGTTTTATCAGGGAAAAAAGAACAGTGACGCCAGTGTTTTAGAGAACTTTGTTCTTGCTTTAAAGCTTGCAATTGATTTGTGATTTCAAACAGTGTTAATGTTTGTAGTTTAATATCTCCACGGGTCTTAACTGTTCTTCTGATCAGGGAGATCTCTAAAGAGTGTTCAAGCACAACCACTTTTATCCTGAGATTTTTTCCATTTCTGATTTCTTCCTAATGAAAAACACACTGCTTGTTTTATTAGCCATGCTGTTTATATGCCCTTTTTTTTTTTGTTTGTTTGTTTAGATCATTCCTAAAACAGCTCCACTGAAAGGCCAGACCAACATCACGATCTGCGGCAAAAACTTCGGCTTCAGCAAGAAAGACCGCTTTGACGCCAGGCTCATTGAAGTCGACGTGGCTGGAGCGAAGTGCAGGCTGTTGGAAAAAGAAGTCAGCAGCCATCGGTGAGTTAACGATGAAGAGCAACAAACGTGTTACTAGTATTAAAGATGACCGAAACCTGAATATTTATACAACCCTAACCCTAGAACCCTTAGGTGAGCGATGAAGCTTTCGTATTAAAGCCGTTATATAATCGAAAGAACGTGTAAGGTGATATGGGTGCCATTACTTTTGGATTTTTACCTCTGTGTTGATATAAAGCTGTTAGATGTTTTCAAAGGATATTTTAAAGAATGGCGGATTTTAGAAAAGAGCGACTAGTTTATATAGTGGATAAATTAGTAGTTAATTAGTAATTAGATGTAGTGATGAAGCACCACAGTAAGCGGTTAAGTTTTTGTTGGGATAAATTTCTAACGTGTTTGAATGTGCTTTTTGTTCTCGTCTAAATTCGTATATAATAATAATAATAATAAAGAACTATTTAATATGGAGTCAAAGATCCACATTGTGTTCCATCAATAAATCCTTTAAAATGATTCTATATAAAGAACCTTTTCATATATAAAGCTGGGAAAACCTGTCGTATGTCACTGTGACTGTAAATGAATGAATAAACAAATAAATAAATAAAATCAAGTTTTGGCCGGGGGGGTGGGTGTGTGTGGGTAGGCACGGTGGCTTAGTGGTTTCCTCCGGGTACTCCGGTTTCCTCCCCCGGTCCAAAGACATGCATGGTAGGTTGATTGGCATCTCTGGAAAATTGTCCGTAGTGTGTGATAGTGTGAGTGAATGAGAGAGTGTGTGTGTGTGTGCCCTGCGGTTGATGGGTTGGCACTCCGTCCAGGGTGTATCCTGCCTTGATGCCCGATGACGCCTGAGATGCCACAGGCTCCCCGTGACCCGAGGTAGTTCGGATAAGCGGTAGAAAATGAGTGAATGAACGTATGAAGTTTTGGCCCAAAATTGCACACACTTTTACATTTAAACCTTTAAAGATTATACAAATATATTTCACTAAAACGACGTGGCTGCGGTTTTATTTATTTTCTATTCTTTTTTTTTTTGGGCTTTCTGCATTTTTATCCAAACTACATATGACAGGCAACGAATCCTTGGACCAACTCCGAGGTCCGACGTTCCTCCAGTTCCCGGTTTTCATTTTCAGTTTGTTGCCCAAAAACTTATATCAGTGGTTTAATCTTTATATATATTTTATATAGAATATTATATATATATATATATATATATATATATATATATATATATATATATATATATATATATATATATAAAACCTCTCGTAAAATATCTTTAGAAACATTAGGAGGGAAAATAAATAAAGCTGAGAAGTATGATTGTAATCTTGTCATTTTAAAGGAAGGACTGTGTTTTACAGAGTGACAGAATTAGATTATGTGAAGGGTTTTTCCACATCAATACATAAACTCTGTTTATCCTCCATGCTTCCAGACATGAGCTGCACCATTGTGTAAAGACATTTCTGTGGGAAACTTGTGGCCCAGAAAAGCCGCAGTGTCATTTATGCGCAGTAGCATGGCTGTAATTAACAAATAAGTGGTGCTGATGAGTCTGCTACAATCTACAGCTTGTTTATTGTCTTAAGTCTTGGGAGATGTTTTTGTCTTTGTGTTTAGATTGATTTGTAGCCTGGATCATGTGAACGTTTCCAAATTCGATCGCTCTGTCCGAGTACGCAGCGGGAAGGAGGAAGGACAGCTGGAGGGATTCTCGTTTGTGGTAAGCGTCCTTAAAAACAACAACATTTAGAACAACATGAACAACAAAATGTAGAAGAAAATGTAGAACAACATGAACAACATAAACACCAAGAAGAAAAACACGAAGAACATGAACAACATGAAGAACAACATGTACAACATGAAGAACAACATGAAGAACAAAATGTACAACAACATGTTCAGCAAAATGTCCAACAACATGTAGAACAATATGAACAACATGAAGAAAAACATGTAGAACAACATCTATAACAACATGAACACCGTGAAGAACAACATAAAGAACATTTACAACATTTATAACAACATGAACACCACGAAGAACTACATGAAGAACAACATTTATAACAACATGAACAACATGAAGAACAACATTTATAATGACATAAAGAACATGTATAACAACATGTAGAACAACATAAAGAACAACATGTATAACAACATGTAGAACAACATAAAGAACAACATGTATAACAACATGTAAAACAACATGAAGAACAACATTTATAACGACATAAACAACATGAAGAACAACACATACAATATGAAGAACAACATGTACAATATGAAGAACAACATGTACAGTATGAAGAACAACATTTATAACGACATAAAGAACAACATGTATAACAACATGTAGAACAACATGAAGAACAGCACGTACAATATGAAGAACAGCACATACAATATGAAGAACAGCACGTACAATATGAAGAACAACATGAACAATATGAAGAACAACATGAACAACATATAGTACATGTAGAATTATCATCATGAAGTCATGCGTCAGGACTTTGCTCATAAAGTGAAAAAGATGAATCCAAGATAATACTGAAAAGTTCAGATTAATACCTTTTTTCGTCTTCTGCACTGAGCTGTTTTCTGTTTTGTTTTTGTTCTGCACAGAACCCTGATATTAAAGGAATCATTCCAGAATTCGGTCCCAAATCTGGTGGGACCACGTTGACCATTAAGGGCTCGTACCTGAACAGTGGAAGTTCACGAAAGGTTACGATCGGAACTGGTACCTGTGTGGTGCAGAAGTGAGTGCTTGAAATTCTTTCCTATTGTAATCAAATAGAGGCAGTAACTGTGTCTCACTGTGTGTGTGTGTGTGTGTGTGTTTTTTACTCTCCTTAGTTTATCAGCCGACATGCTGACGTGTCAGACTCCATCTCAGGACTCACCTTCCCTGCACAAGCTGCAGCTTCATATCGACGGAGTGACGGTTCAAGCTCCGTCCAATTACACCTACAACGAGGATCCTCTCATCCACAACGTACAGCCCACGCGCTCCTTCATCAGGTGCGTCTCACACAACGCTCCTACACCAGACAGTGATAAATGCAGTAACTGCCTCACTGAAGGGGGCGTGTGTGAGCCCATGGGTTTATACTCAAAGGTTGGGTGCACGATGTTTGAAATCGATGTCGACATTTGAAATCACCAAAACAAACACGCCCCTAACCCAAATGGGTGTCACCGCTGTTTTGATAGCTCCGCCCACACATACATACGTAACCCAGGCAACTATTATGGCGGAACCTGCTGGGGCATGCGCACTGAACACGCTCTCCGCCGTATATTGACAAGACACGCCCCTTTATGCTAATGTCAGACATGCCCACCGATCACTCTCTCCGCCGCATATTGACAAGACACGCCCCTTTATGCTAATGTCAGACATGCGCACCGATCACTCTCTCCGCCGCATATTGACAAGACACGCCCCTTTATGCTAATGTCCGACATGCCCACCGATCACTCTCTCCGCCGCATATTGACAAGACACGCCCCTTTATGCTAATGTCAGACATGCGCACCGATCACTCTCTCCGCCGCATATTGACAAGACCCGCCCCTTTATGCTAATGTCAGACATGCCCACCGATCACTCTCTCCGCCGCATATTGACAAGACCCGCCCCTTTATGCTAATGTCAGACATGCCCACCGATCACTCTCTCCGCCGCATATTGACAAGACACGCCCCTTTATGCTAATGTCAGACATGCGCACCGATCACTCTCTCCGCCGCATATTGACAAGACCCGCCCCTTTATGCTAATGTCAGACATGCCCACCGATCACTCTCTCCGCCGCATATTGACAAGACCCGCCCCTTTATGCTAATGTCAGACATGCCCACCGATCACTCTCTCCGCCGCATATTGACAAGACCCGCCCCTTTATGCTAATGTCAGACATGCCCACCGATCACTCTCTCCGCCGCATATTGACAAGAAACGCCCCTTTATGCTAATGTCAGACATGCGCACTAAACATTCTCTCCACCGCATATTGACAAGACACGCCCCTTTATGATAATGTCAGAAATGCCCACCGATCACTCTCTCCGCCGAATATTGACAAGACACGCCCCTTTATGCTAATGTAAGACATGCGCACCGATCTCTCTCTCCACCGCATATTGACAGGACACGCCTCTTTATGCTAATGTCAGACATGCCCACAGATCACTCTCTCCGCCGCATATTGACAGGACACGCCCCTTTATGCTAATTGTTTGTTTAACGTTTGTTTTGTTAGTCGGCCCGACTCGGTTTTCTGAAGCATATCTCGAACATCGTGCACCCCACCTTTAATCTGCTGTTGCTCTTCTTGACAGAGATGGCAGGCTACTGAACCGCAGCAGTCCGCTTGTTTTTATTTTTTGATCCCAGATAGAAGTTTTTATATATTTGTTGTCTGAGATTCCATATATGTGGATGTACAGCTTTATTTCCCAAATAATTCCCCAATCATCCACGTGTTCACTTGCCTCATGCACGCACTGGGGTCAGACGGTTTACGAAAGTGGAACAGGGGGTAAAAGAAAACACATAAGAGGAGATCGAGCAGAAGGAGATTGAGCAAATCGACTGCAGTAGAAAAAAGAGTGGGTGTTTAGAAAAGATTAAAAAAAAAAAACGTCTGGGAAAGCAAAGGCTAGCCACGGATGAGCAGATGACAGGTGGACAAATGGTTGTGAAGGAGGCGAGGGTTTATGGGGAAAATACTATGCCGAGAGTGATGGTGAGGCAAGTAAAAAAAAACCTCTAGGGATGAATAAAGAGAGAGAGAATGAAAAAGAGAGTGAATGAGCTATTGAGGAGGTTGTGAATGATTTGGGCGATGGGATGCTTTACGCTTCTGGTGGTCGGGTGGCAGGAAGTGTGCATATGTACAGCAGCAGGTTTGTTCATTCTGCTCGTCTGTATGTGTGTGTGTGTGTCTGTGTGTGTGTTTGTAGTGGAGGCAGCACAGTGATAGCGTCTGGCGTCTACCTCCACTCAGCCATGCGGCCTCAGATGGTCCTCAGCGGTCCTCCGTTCTCCAAGGACAAAGAGGTTCATGTGGTGAGTCCATATTACATCGTGCCCACACACTATCAAATATACACATCGCACAGGTGTTAAAGATATTAATCCCACTGTGAGAGGAAATAATAAAGAAAACACACACACACACACACACGAAAGAAAACGCTGGAGCTGCAAATGTGAAGAGGAAATGGAAAAACCAGAGCTTGGGTTTTGTGTAGCCATCATCAAGCAAAATCTGATTTCCTAAAACTGCGTCTCAGGACATGTGTAGTGTTTAATAACCGCTCGAGCCGAAAAAGTGGCGTCTCAAGAGCCGGAAAAAATCCCCACTCTTACCTCGAGCTCATTTTTATGGTAATATTTAACGTCGCGCATCTCACGTTTCTTCACAAAATTCTCAGAGACGTTTTCACGTCAGGTCGTAAGGAGAAGAACATGCTGTTATCTTTGGAATACCAAGATGTACGAGGTGTCGCTCTTGTAAAGTAGACAAAGGAATTTCAGGAAATAAACGAGATCAAGTGCAAGATACTGGGCTTTAGATCTGGATCGAGAGCTCGGAAAATCCTGTCGCAGAGATGATAAATGAAAGACAGAAAAAGGCTGAAGTTCAGCGCAACAAGGCAGCTCTTTCGGGTTCTGTAGATCATCTGCTGTGGTGTTTCGTGGAAATTCTTTAACTTTCACAGACTTCCACAATTTTTAGTTCTAGTCTAGTTATTGATGCTGATGTGCCTTGTTTAAAAAGTCAGCAAACATTCGGACACCTCGTATATCACTGTCATGTCCCTGTTGAACATCTCATTCCAGATTTATTCCCCCCGTGTGTCCTGTTATAATCAGCTCCGCTCTTTTCCTCTGGGAAGCTCCTCTCTTGCACTAGATGTTGGAGCAAAGCTGTGAGGATTTGTGTTCATTCATTCAGCTACAGGAGCATCAGTGAGATCAGAATCTCTGCATTTAACCCATCATACACACCGTGAACACACACCCGGAGCAGTGGGCAGCCATTTATGCTGCGCTGCCCGGGTAGCAGTTGGGGGGTTTGGTGCCTTGCTCAAGGGCACCTCAGTCGTGGTATTGCCGGCCTGAGACTCGAACCCACAACCTTAGGGTTATGAGTCAAACTCTCTAACCATTAGGCCACGACTTCCCCAGAGAAAGGGTCCTGAACATTACAGGACCCAACTAGACAAATACTAAAAGAGCAAATTTCCAAAGAAGACTCCAGTTCCAGTTCATCCCAAAGGTGTTCAGTGGGGTTGAGATCAGAGTCAGGGCTCCAGAGTAAGGGCTCCAGAGTCAGGGCTCTGTGCAGGACACTCGAGTTCTTCACTCCAACCTTCACCTCCACACCATATCTTCATGGAGCTCAGTAGCTTTGTCACACTGGAGCAGAGTCTGAGTCGTTTAGTTCCAGTGCTACAGACATTCGATACAATATATACTGAGAAGGTCGGGGTGCACATACTTATGACCATGTAGGGTATCTCTTAACAAGGAAGTACAAACTATATCCGTTTGCATAATACACTAAATGATCCTAAAAAAAAAACCCACACACAACATGAAGAACATCCAGCAGATTAATACACTGTGATTAAACTAATAACAAAAAAACAAACAAACGCTGAACTGCTGGTGAGGAAAAAAACACCAAAACAATAAGAGACGCAGATAAAAATCTGAAAACAAACAACACGAAACTAACGTTTCTCGTGTCGGGAACCGTGAGGACGCACCAAGAGGCCGAGAGTGACCGGAGCGGTGAGTTTACTCTCAGCATCACGTTCGAATCAGACGTCTCGTGTTATTCATTCATTCATTCATTTTCTACCACTTATCCGAACTACCTCGGGTCACAGGGAGCCTGTGCCTATCTCAGGCGTCATCGGGCATCAAGGCAGGATACACCCTGGACGGAGTGCCAACCCATCGCAGGGCACATACACACACACTCTCATCATTCACTCACGCAATCACACACTACGGACAATTTTCCAGAGATGCCAATCAACCTACCATGCATGTTTTTGGAACGGGGGAGGAAACCGGAGTACCCGGAGGAAACCCCCGATGCACGGGGAGAACATGCAAACTCCACACACACAAGGGGGAGGCAGGAATCGAACCCCCAACCCTGGAGGTGTGAGGCGAACGTGCTAACCACTAAGCCACCGTGCTTCCCGTCTCGTGTTATCATTAAAGATTTATTAGTTACACAGTAACACGTGGGATTATTCACCTAGACGGACGTGCACAAATTCCAGTCCAGTGTTTGGTCCATATGCGTTCACGTTGTTGACAGTCATGTAGTTCATGCAGCAGGAGCCGCCAAACGGCTGCTCCAGCTGTCGCTCTGTAAATTCTTCATTATAACCAGCGTGCGCTCACAATAGACAAGCGTTTTGTTTTGTTGTGCGTTTTTTATTCTTATTAGGAGTCTGTGTTAATGCCCTTAGTCTGAGTCACGTATCCTAAGTGAAGCGCTGGAGGTTTGTTCACCAGAAACAGAAACGAGGATCTCGAGATTTTACCGTCGTTTAGGACCAAGCGACATTTTGACAACTCGCATCTACTTATAATGATTAAAGAAAAAGAAGAAACAAACTGAAGTTCCAGGTCGGACCCCGGCGATGTCGGAGAGAAGGATCTCCAGAGCTTTCTTTCATATCTGCAACCGCAATCTCCACTAAATCCAGGGCTCAGCCTGTCCGCGGCTTTCCCACCGACATTAAAGGGTTTTTACAGGCTGCAGCTTGTTACTAAATGGATCATACTGAAGAAGCAGGACGTAAAAAAAAGAGCTTTTGTCAGTGACGACGTACTGGATTTATTATTACTTTTGGTTTTATGACTGACAGGTTAAAACTTTAACAACAAATTTACTGCAAAAAATATATCTATGTCTATACGTATATATATATAATTAAATATATTAAAATTTTGCCAGCTTTCATATGTACAGACTGTGAAAGCGCTCTCTCTTTCTCTTTCATTCTGTTTCTCCCTTTCTGTTTCTCTCTCTCTGTCTCTGTTTCTCTCTCTCTCTCTCTCTCTCTCTGTTTATCTCTCTGTCTTTCTCTCTCTCCCTCTATCTCTCTCTCTTTCTCTCTCTCTCTCTCTCTCTGTCTCTGTTTATCTCTCCTCTCTCTCTCTCTCTCTCTCTCTCTCTCTGTGTCTCTGTTTATGTCTCTGTCTCTCTCTCTCTTTCTCTCCCTCTATCTCTCTCCCTCTATCTCTCTCTCTCTTTCTCTCTATCTCTCTCTCTCGCTTGCTCACTCTCACTATCTAACAGACAAACCCTGGGCTTTTTGTTTTGTACGTTTGTTTTTGGCTCCTTGCCAGACTTCGGACACGTTTCCCAGACCGCCGGACGTTCATCTAAATCAAGTGCAGTGCTGCGTCTTTCCAGAACTGGTGTAAAAGTTCCCCTGAATCACGGCAGGTCTGATTACAAGCCGCTCCGTCGCTCCTCCTGCGATCTGTCTGGAACTCATTTGCTTTAATCCCCCGTGTAGAACATCTTCATGATGGATCGGACGATCGCCGAGGTTAAAATAAAAAATATCTGCACGCTCGTATTCTGTGGCATTTCTGTACAGATAACGATCTGTACAGAATCTGTAAATTCTGCTCTTTCTGTACGACTCGTGCGAGTCGGTTAAGCGTAGGCTTCACTCCACAATTTTCCGCACACTGTTATAAAGTTTCTCATGTATCTCCCTTCGAGGCCGTATATGGAAGCCCTGGGCTTTAACCCGAGACGTCTCAGTATCTGTTTCTTCTTTTGTCTCTTTTCTTCAGCAGCTGTTATCCAACCACAAATCCGTTCACCAGACTCCGAGAATTTGTTCTGCAGTTAAACACCGAGACGCAGTTTCGCTTATTTCTATTGAAACTCACGTCGGCTTTATTCCAGAAAATAGCACAGCGATGTGTGTGTGTGTGAGTCAGGATGGGGTCAGAGGTAATAGCTACCAAATATACACTATATATATCACCATCATAAAGAACTTCCTGAAGTTATATTTTATACCTCCTTAAACACACCAATACATTAACTGATAAACCAATCAGCTCGTACGTTTTAATCCGTTTATAGTTAGTTCCTGTTGTCGCCTTGTGTTTGAGAATGTTCTGCATCATCAGTGGTTCTCCGACCAGCCTCGCACTTTTGTTATCCTCAGAAAAGTTACGACTTTACTGTACCTGTGACACTGGAGACTCCTTCCATAAATGTTAAACTAGTGAGACGAAATATGTCCGTCAACAACCTTTTTTTTTTCACGACTAAGACGAGACGATGACGAGACTGCACCGCTGTCCAAAAACGCTAAGACTAAATTAACATGCATTATCGTTGACGAAAAAAGACGAGACGAAAATGTTTTGTATAAAATAAAAACTAAGATAAAATCTCTCTTCATTTTCGTCTATAATTGTCTCTGCTTTTTCATCAGCTGTTACGCCTTTAAAATATTCACAACGAGTTCGCGGCTTCGCGCTGTTTAGTGTGTGCGTAGAAACAATTCGTCCACACGCCGCTAAAAAAAAAAAAAAAACTACTGAGCGTAAGTCCACCCCTGGTCTAGGCGGCTTTTTGTGTTAAATTATATTTCCTGTCACTGCGCAGGCTCTTTTATTGTACATGACAGCTTATGTCCCGATGACCGGTCTTTGCATTACGATTAAAAGCAGTATCAATAAAGTAAAAAATGTGATGTGCAGTCAAGTTCGAGTGTATGCACTGTGTAGTGTATGCACTGTTTAAACGAGTGTTCTCAACTTTTCACTGATACTTTTGTGATTCGCGGACTGTAAATAGGTTGTATTTTAGGCCCACAGTAAAGTTGGCTTGTTCTTTTCAGTTTTTCTGTGTATATTTATTTTATTTCTGATTTGAGACACAAGGCGACCAAAACAGTTTTAAAAACCTTTGTAACTTAAGTTGTCAGTCGGAGTCTGTCGGGCTCCAGCTTTTGAATTGTGTTGGTTAAAATAAAATACTCTTCAGAACATGTTCATCATTTGTGAATGTGTCTCCTAAATCAGAAAGTGAAAACCAGACACGTTTAACATTTGCATTCAACAAAAATCATTCAACAAGTGTATTTTGTCAGGTAATTATGACATTTAACCAATGTTTGAGATGTGAAACACTTTTTTTTACTGAAATGTTTATCAGTAATAATCTCAGTAATAATGTGTTATTTTAAAAAAAGACTACAATTTTTTGACTAAAACTAGACTAAAATGACGAGACTTTTAGTCGACTAAAACTTGACTAACAAAAAAAGATATGTGAATGACTAAATATGACTAAAGACTAAGACTAAATTAAAAATAGGTGACGAAATTAACACTACTTTAAACAGACATCATACTAACACCATACTGTGGTACGTTTGTATGATATGAAGGTTACAGAAACGTTACCTTTTGGCTTTCAGAAAACGTATCGTCACCTGACGACCAATTAGAATTGAGAATTTACATTTAAAAACGTAAAAAACAAAAACGTTTCTTTTTTCGTAGGCGAGTTCAAAATAAGGTGGAATTTTTTTTCAGTTTTTTTTTGCATCATGTTTAAAAACACATCTGAGACAAAATCCACCGCTGAACATCGAAGCTATTTTCAGCCGGTGGACTTTGCCTAACCTTCTGTTCCTCTCTCCGCTCAGGGTCATGTTTGTCTCTTTGGTGTGGTAGATAAATACGCTGCATCGGTGCTTCTGAGCGTAAATATTTACCCCGGTCTGGACGCCTGTAGGGAGTTTCAACCCCACCGCAGTGAGAAACGTGTTTTCAGCCAAAATAGACGCAGAGATCTGGACTCAAACGCCGCTCTGTGATTACTTTGGAAGACCGTCGTCACCTCTGTAGATTTTCATCTAATCCCTCCAAATCTGTTCAGGATGTGTCTGGGAAAGAAAAAAAGCAAAACTTTGCTTTTAATCACGTGTGACATGAAGACGGCAGGAATAAAGCTAACAGCCAGCACGGAGGAGCGCGTAGCGTGGACAGGAGGCACGATGGAGACAGAGACGCTGCCAGGCATCTGCTACGCCCCCGAATCATAACTCACACATATTAAAGAGCACAAGTCTCTAAAGCCACTTTTTTTCTTTTTTTTTTTTTTTTTTAAAGACGATCCTGCACATGCCAACAGTGCTGAACACACGCAAGATGGGATTTCCATCTGGTTCCACCGTAACGCGGTTTGATTCTGCGTCATTTCGTGACTTTTCTGAACTTTTATTCTATAAGAATCCTGAGCGTCATCGTGAGACTCACTAAAGAGGTTTAGGATTATATCAAAGTGTCACATCAGAGCGGTTTGTTCAGGGACGTTTGCGCTGCCGGGACACTTTGGGTTGTAAATGAGGCATGTAATCTGACAACAGTGTGTTTTAGAGCAGGGTTCATAAACAACAGGGATGAGCTGAGCTCACACACTGAGTACATCTGCATTCGTGATGCATTCAAATCGGGCTCAAAAGCAGAAGAAGAATGCAACGGTCTGGAGATGGGCCCGAGTTGCCGCCTCCATGCAGTTATCACTAATGAGAAATTTCAACAAATTATTGATTCTAATTTACTTTAAAGAGCCTCCTGTCGGTCCGACGGCAGGATCCTGCGCTCTAAATGCCCCGGTCAGGGAGCCAATGCCACCACTGAAGAGCTGACAATTAACAAACGATCAAATGGGTGGGTTGCATCAAGAAGGGTATCCGGCATAAAACCTGCACCTAATCAAATAAGCAAACCAGATGATCTGTCGTGGTGACCACCAATCAGTTCCAATACTTTTGCACACACAATGTTTATGTGATCTACCGTCGCCGGTGCCATTAAATTCTCGCATCATCTCTTTGATCTTATTCCCAAATGTCTGCAGGGATGTTCTAGCTTAATCCTTAAGGTGTTGGTCCACCAAATATCCATTGCTGGGCCCTTGAGCAAGGCCCTTAACCATCAATTGCTCAGTAGAATATAAATGAGATAAATAGTAAGTTGAGGGGTCACGGTGGCTTAGTGGTTAACACGTTCGCCTCACACCTCCAGGGTTGGGGGTTCGATTCCCGCCTTCGCCTTGTGTGTGTGGAGTTTGCATGTTCTCCCCGTGCCTCGGGGGTTTCCTCCGGGTACTCCGGTTTCCTCCCCGGTCCAAAAACATGCATGGTAGGTTGATTGGCATCTCTGGAAAATTGTCCGTAGTGTGTGATTGCGTGTGTGTGCGTGCCCTGCGATGGGTTGGCACTCTGTCCAGGGTGAATCCTGCCTTGACGCCCGATGACGCCTGAGATAGGCACAGGCTCCCCGTGACCCGAGGTAGTTCGCATAAGCGGTAGAAAATGAGTGAGAGTGAGTGAGTAAATAGTCAGTCACTCTGGAGAAGGGTGTGAGACAAATGGCTGCAAAGAATGAGTGTTCCAATTCTTTTGGAGGAGACTCTTTGTTTACTGAAGCAAATACTTTTCTTGACAATATCGCTTTCATCGATTTATTTTGATCATCAGACATCAGGCATTCCATGTTATGAGGTTTCGTTGAACTCAGCATCAGACCTCAGACTTAAAAGCTATTAAGAGATCAAGTGCACGTTGACCTCCCTGCTGGAGGCAAGTCTTCATCTCAGGATAGAAGGTTCCACCTTTAAAGGTGGAGAAGGTGCGAGACCTGGTAATCGGATTTAAACTAGATTTTTACAGAGTGTGATGATGTCGCTTGTGCTTCAGACCTGCGCTCAGAGTGAAGACAAACTGGCCATCGTGTGCATCACTCCATCGCTGAAGGGCCTCAACCTTCGTCCGCCGGTCGCCACCAAGATGAAGTTCGTGCTCGACGGCTTCTCGACACGCCAGTACGACTTGACCTACGTGGAGGACCCGAAGTTTGATGAGTTTCAGAAGCCTACTCTTACTCCCAGAGGAAGCAAGAGTGTGCTGGAGATTAAGGTACGAAAGCCACACACACACACACACACACACACTTAGTTAGAAATGAGGATTGTTATAAAAGGACACATCGTACATGAAGGAACAGTCGCACACACGCAGTCTCTGATGTTTGCTTTATTTATTACATTATAATCTCTGACATAGGGGGCACGGTGACTTAGTGGTTAGCATGTTGGCCTCACACCTCCAGGGTTGGGGGTTCGATTCCCGCCTCCACCTTGTGTGTGTGGAGTTT
>NC_083472.1:1885000-1897500 GCF_030014155.1 Tachysurus vachellii | reverse complement strand
TCTGCGTGTAGATTTAACTGAGGGGATGGTTTGGTATGACGGCCGTGCACACATTCCACACTTGGACATGCTGGCAAACGCGAGGAGTGTCAGTCCCACTAACGAATTGGTGTCTCACGAGTCTCTGGACTATAGAACTACTTTGCTTGAGGGTACGTTTTGTTGCCTTCTGCTTCCTGCTTGAAGTACAACCTTTTTTTTTTTTTTTTGCATTATGTTGCTCCAGCAGGGATCCTTCTACAGCCTGAGCAGATAAACTTTTACCCTCTCCCTCCTCATTCTCCTCCTCCTCCTCCTCCTCCACCTCCTCCTCTTTGCATGCTCCCTTGCTCTCGTTTCTCAAAGGAGTAAAAACTCTCTCTTTCAGCCTCTCATCCATAAAAAAAAAAGAAAAAAAAAGCCAGGTCTCGAGTTTCACCCCCTCTCCCCTTTGTAGTTGTTGTAATTACTTGACCTCTTAGACAGCTCAGCTCATTGAGCTGACCCTTGTAGTCTTAAGCTTTAGCGAGCCAGTGATTGACCTCTCGACCTTTCGACCCCGTCCCTTTTTAGACCAGAACCTGCCGATGTCTCCGAGCGAGACGTGTCGTCCTTCGCCGTACATCCGCACGCACGTGGACCTGTCCTCCGTGCTGGGGGCAGAAGGAGACCTGTCTTCTCCCCTCCTGCCCGGTTCTGCCCCTGTGGATCTGAGCTGCCTCCACCCTGAGCTGCTGAAAGAGGTGCAGCACGTCGTCATCGCCAGGGAAGACCTGCTCTTACACGTCAACGAGATTATCGGAAGAGGTGAGACGACACGCTAAAGATTTTCAACAGTCGACTACATGCCAATGATTGCGTCCTCATGGCACTGACGTTAGGGAAAGGTTTTAGTTTTGCAACCCTTCTGTTCAAATTCAAATTCCAAGGGAAACAATAAACCTTCGTCATACTATTGAAATAGTGGAATAACATTTTTCCACAATTATTATTTTCTCACACACATCTATATCATTTGTAGGACTGAAACCTAAAACACCAAATATCCCTCAGTGATGTCTGTAGATTATCATAAATCTACACAGACTTACTTTGCCGTATTAACACGCTAACGTTTCTCCACGCTTAACGCTACAGAATGCCGGACGCTGACTGATGTCTGGGGGACGAAATCTTATATCCTAAATTAATAGGACGTAAGTTGTGCACTTTCATGCAGTCATTTTAAAAGCAGCTTTTAAGGAATCTGAAGCCGTTTAAAAACGTGTCGAATCGGCGCGACACTGCGGGACGTCTGCGTGTTAAATCAGCCCTCTAGCCATCGCGCTGTAAAGATGGGGGGTGTGAATGCGGTCGGATCAGATTTACTTTACTTTCCCGTTCTCAGCCTTGCCGAGATTTCCCTAAAAACCACTGCAACCCCTGTGGGAAAGCCATGGTCTGTGTGTGTGTGTGTGTGTGTGTGTGTGTGTGTGTGTGTGTGTGTGTGTGTGCATGTGTTTGTGTGAGTATGTGTGCGTGAGTGTGTGAGCGTGTGTGTGTGAGTGCATGGGTTTGTGTAGTGTGTGAGTGAGTGTTTGTGTGTGTCAGTGTGTGTGTGAGCATGTATATGAGAGGGTGTGTGTGTGAGAGTGTGTGTTTGTATGTGTGAGTGTGTGTGTGAGTGTGTGTGTGTGTGAGAGAGTGTGTGTGTGTTTGTGTGTGTGTGTATGTGAGTGTGTGTGTTTGTGTGTGTGTTTGTGTCTGTGTGTGTGTGTGAGAGCGTGTGTGTGTTTGTGTGTATTTGAGTGTGCGTGTTTATGTGTGTGTTTGTGTGTCGGTGTGTATGTGTAGGCGTGTGTGTGTGAGTGTGTGTTTGTATTTGTGTGTGTGTGTGGGTGTGTATGTGTGAGTGTAGGTGTGTGTGTGTGAGCGTGTGAGTGTGTGTTTGTGTGTGTGTGTATGAGCGTGTTGAGTGTGTGTGTGTGTGTGCGTGTGTGTGTGTGTTTGTGTGTGTGTGTGAGTGTGGGTTTGTGTGTGTCTGTGTTTGTGTAGTGTGTGTTTGTGTGTCTGTGTGAGTGTAGGTGTGTGTGAGCGTGTGAGTGTGTGTTTGTGTGTGTGTGAGTGTGTGTTTGTGTGTGGGTGTTTGTGTGTGTGTGTTTGTGTTTTCGTGTGTGTATGTGTGTGCGTGTGTGTGTGTGTGTTCTCATTGGGGTGATTTGTTCCCGTTTTAAATTCCCGTCTCATTGTCGCTCTGTCTCGAGGCTCCACATGGTAATCTGACTCGGCTGCCATCTGGGGGGACGTTATAGCGGCTCAGAGGAGAGATTACGCTCCTCTACACACTGTTATTATAACACAAACACACACCACAGCTCCACCTTTACCTGTTTGTGTTGGAGAAAACTGCACCTACTTTAACTTTTCTCCATCGTGATGAAACCCCACAAGATTCTGCAGTACTGTGAATAATTAGGGCTTTTTTTTTACAGATGTTTCGTTCGTTTGACCGGAGCCCAGCGTGTGGTCAAGTGAACTGCAGTGAGAAAACGATTCGACTCTGAATCGATTCAGTTGCGGGACTGAATCAAACAAACACGTTTTTTGTTTGCAATATTTTGCGTTATATATTTTTTAATTTACACTTGTTGCTAAACTGAGTCAAAGGACAGAGCTGTAGGTGTCTCACAATTTCTTTTTTTTCTTTCTCTTTCTTATTTTTTTTCCTTTAGTTTTCCAGAATCTGAAACCAAACCAAATAGCAAATCAATCCCTAATGTTTCACTCTGATTCAGACTTCATCTGACTCACTGAATCGAATTGTTAGATTCGGTTTTATAAAGACGGAATAAGGACTGATAGAGATGAGATAAGAGCAAGACACATTGGAACTCTGTTGCTGTCTCTACAAAATCGAGTGGAAACAGCAGGATTGTGGGTAATTTCCTGAGCCGAGAAGTTTCGTTTATTTCTCTCGGGCGCAGCTTGACTTCTCGCTGGACCTGCTGCCACGCTCATATCCGTTTACCACCATGTTTTTTGTCAGAAGTGGTTAAAAAAACTTAAAAAGAAAGAAAAATAAATCTGATTTGTCCGTGACCGGTCACACCGAGTTTCCGAAGTTAAACGGATTAGAAACAGCAGATAAACGCCGCTCGAGTCTGAGCGGATGAAGAAGAGAAAACGGATGTTTTTTTTTTTTTTTGTTGTTGTTGTTGTTCAGAGCATGAAATCGGTCAGACTCACAATAACGCAGTTTAACCTCCGAGCACATCGCATGCAAATCCGTTATGGGGAAATTTCCTCTCAGATGGCGATCCGGAGAGAGAAACGGAGAGAATGAAGGAAACAGGAATATTACCAGTGCATTGTTGCTCTGTTCACACTCCAGCAGCTTTGGGGATTCCTCATTGTTCGGTGCTGTGAAAAGCTGAATATAATCAACATGGCGCTGAAGCTCTGATAGATTGATGCACTAAAGCTTGCTTTTTGTCTTCCCCTCTTTGTGAATTTGTGCAGGACACTTCGGCTGTGTTTTCCACGGGACCCTGCTAGAGCCAGACGGCCAGAAACAGCACTGCGCGATCAAGTCACTAAACCGTGAGTGTGTGCGTGTGTGCGTGTGTCCGTGTGTGTTTGTGTGTGTGTGGTTTTTTGTGTGTGTGTGTGTGTGTGTGTGCGTGCGTGCGTGCGTGTCTCTGTGTGTGTGTGTGTGTCCGTGTGTGTGTCCGTGTGTGTGTGTGTGTGTGTGTGTGCGTGCGTGCGTGCGTGCGTGTCTCTGTGTGCGTGTGTGTCTCTGTGTGCGTGTGTGTCTCTGTGTGCGTGTGTGTGGTAGCTCAGTGGTTAAGGTGTTGGGCTACTGATCAGAAGGTCATGGGTTCGAACCCCAGGTCCACCAAGCTGCCACTGCTGGGCCCCTGAGCAAGGCCCTTAATGCTCAGTTGTAAGTCACTCTGGATAAGGGTGTCTGCTAAATGCGTAAATGTAAATGTGTGTGCGCACGCTTGTGCGTGCAACATACAACTGTCTAACGCTACGTCTTACCGCCGGAGGGTTGATACAGATGTTCACAACTGGACTACGGATTCTCAGTGGCTTGTATATTTATACGTTAGTGTTTCTATGGCGACAGCTCTTTCAGCGAGCCTTGTAAAGCTGTTGTTCTACATAAACATTAAACAGCACGGAAGGAGTCTTCAGTGTCAGGGCCAGAGGTCAGAACGTCCTTTTTAATTGTCTGATGGTCTTTTTCCTTCTCTCACGTTCATTAAGCGAAACATCGTCGGGTCCGTCTATCATCCGTCAGTGACGATGACGGATGACCGGGCTAGCGGCCATGTCGCATTAGAGTCGCCTCTAATCACGTAACGAGATGTTTCGAGACCTTCTGAGATTTATGACCTGTCCCTGTTGCGTCAGCTTGTTTCTCAAACTCAGCGCCGTTTGTTTTCACCATCAAGCCGATCTCAACGGAGCGGAGCCTCAGAGTCGCAGAGTTTTTCGTGACACCTTTATTTTGTATACAGTCTGAGTTTCACTGTTGAGAAACATCATGTCACCTTTTGCCTCTATAATAATAATTCTGGTGCTGTTTTTCTTCCTGCTTCAGTTTACCGTCAACATTTATAGCATTCGTTCGTAGCACATAAACAAACAAACCATGGACTGAACTTCAACTTTCTATCCCTTCACTAGCAGTAACAAAGTAACTCCCACCTCATCGATGACTGCTAAAGTATCTGTAATGAAATTGTTGCTAACTTGGATAGAATTTTTCTGAGACTTTGATTGAACTGCTGGTCAAAGCAGGAGTCAAACAAATGACATTATTTAGTATCTACTAACTTATATCTAACTAATGCACCATTTATTAAGTAAAGATGACGCTATAATCACTTATAACAAACCATGGTGTTATCCATTAATACTTACTTTTATAACCTTGTGCAACGAGCCACTTAAGTTACAGCAGCTATAAACTATCTATCTGTCTATCTATCTATCTATCTATCTATCTATCTATCTATCTATCTATCTATCTGTCTGTCTGTCTGTCTGTCTGACTGTCTGTCTATTTTTCTATCTATCTATGTATCTATCTATCTACAGTATCTTTCTATCTATCTGTCTGTCTGTTTGTCTATCTATCTATCTATCTATCTATCTATCTATCTATCTATCTATCTATCTATCTATCTATCTATCTATCTATCTTCTGTCTGTCTATTTGTCTATCTCTTCATTTTCCAAGAGTATAAACTATAACCCCGAGCACTACACCCGATGTACTGTGTGAACACCGATCCTGCTCTCTGAACTCCCTCTCCTTTCTTCTCTCCACTGTTTTCTTCTCCCAGTCCAACACTAAACAGCTGTTTAAACGTCTCTAAATGTAAAAGCTGCACAAACTAGATTAAAGAGGAGGGATACAGGGAAAGGGAAGGGGCAGAGGCAGAGGCAGAGGCAGTCCCTGGAGAGAGACGCAGAGCGCAGCCGTAACGGCAGGCTCGTGTTACACCAGATTAAGTCTCATCTCTGAAACCGCTTCACTCCAGGGTGACGTATCGAGCTTCGAGCGAACGTAGTTAGAGAAAGTGGTTCGTAACTCAGGAGTCTGTAGTAATAAACAGATGTTTAACCTTCTATACGATGAGCGCATTTCTATTCAAACCAATGAACTTCGCTTCGGAAATGTAGAACCTTTATGTTTCTTTCAGGTGTCTCTCTTAAACCCTTAAAAGTTTGAGGAACCTGATGAAGAATCCTGGAACATGTCGTTCCATGTTGAACCTTCTCACAAGGTTAAGGACCTTTAAATATCTGTTAAACCTTATGATGCACCAGGACAGTTTAGATTAAGGGTCTAGGTATTAGGTTCTAGAAGAAAACCAAACAACAACAACAAAAGAAACGTCTTCCTCACGTCTCGCTCCACAGTGGTGTTAATATGAAGCTCATATGACAGTAGACACTCAGGACTTCATCAGGATTTCTGTGTTTGTGTTTGTTCATCTAAAAAGCAGCTCAGATTTCTCTTCAACACTAAAATTCAGTGTAAGATCATCGACAGAGAGACAAACACACGTCTAAAACACGCTGAAGTCCTGAGTCACTTTAGATCAGACTCACAGACACAACATCAGATGTTTATTTACTCTGATCGAAGTCTATTTCTGTTACAGTAACATTCTGTTGCATCTTGACTGCAGGTATCACAGACATAGAAGAGGTGTCCCAGTTCCTGAAGGAAGGAATCATCATGAAAGACTTCAGCCATCCCAATGTTCTGTCTCTTCTCGGAATCTGCCTGCCCAGTGAAGGCTCTCCTCTAGTGGTGCTTCCTTACATGAAGCACGGAGACCTGCGCAACTTCATCCGAGACGAGAGTCACGTACGTTCGGCTCGTCCGTCTCTCGCAGTTTTGCCGTGCGTTTGTTTCTTAGTAAAACGTTCTCGTGTCTCTTTTTCCCAGCAGAACCCCACCGTGAAGGATCTCATGGGCTTCGGCTTGCAGGTAGCCAAAGGCATGGAGTATCTCGCCAGCAAGAAGTTTGTTCACCGAGATCTCGCAGCCAGGAACTGCATGTAAGGTTTTATCAACACGTCAGAAAAGTTTCTTTATATCTGTGGGATGCTTTATATACTTTATATACTCTGCATTAAAGGTGGCGTCTCCGTTGTTTTGAGAGTCGGGACGACAAACAAAACAAAAACAAAACTAACGTGTAGCCAATGAGCAGAAAGGGGCGTGTCTTGTCGATATGGGCGGAGAGAGTGTTCAGTGCGCATGTGTGACATTAGCAGAAAGCGGTTTTAACATTGACATGGAGGATAAAAACAAAGAAAGAAAGTGAAGAAAGGCTTACGATAAGGTAAGAAGTAGGACTGACAGAAAACGGCTTTCTATCAATTATAGTTCAGAATATTAAATCAATTAATACAATTACTTGCGTTACTGAAAGTCTTTGTGCCTGAAACATGCTCACACGCTCCAAGTCTCATGTTTCCGTGTTATCGGCAGCAACGTTACGACCTCTGCCTCTAACATGCCTCAACCTCTGCCTCTGCCTCGGGTTCTAGGTGTTGACCGTCTCCTTCCGCATGTAACGGAGCTAAACCTTTCACGGTACAACACACAGTACTACAAAAACACATTTGTATTACCATAGTATTACTCATTGTGTTTATTTATTGATAAAAATATCCCCTCGGTCAGCTGCCCCAACAGGTTCCGCCATAATAGTTGTCTGGGTTATACTTGGGTTATGCTTGTGTATATGTGGGTGGAGCTATCAATACAGGGGTGGGACCCATTTGGGCTAGGGGCGTGTTTGTTTTGGTGATTTCAAATGTCAACATTGGCTTTCAAACAACGGAGACCCCACCTTTAATATCGTATCGCAGTGTTTTATTTACTCGCCTCCGTGTCCAGCAGCAGATCGGCTCCTTAAACCCGACCTCAGGCTGTTAGGTGCCCGGGTTAAGTATGTTTGTGTGGGCGGAGCTATCAATACAGGGGTGGGACCCATTTGGGCTAGGGGCGTGTTTGTTTTGGTAATTTCAAATGTCAACATTGGCTTTGAAACAACAGAGACCCCACCTTTAATATCGTATCGCAGTGTTTTATTTACTCGCCTCCGAGTCCAGCAGCAGCTCTGCTCTTTAAACCCGACCTCAGGCTGTTAGCTGCCTGGGTTACGTATGTATGTGTGGGGGTGGAGCTATCAATGCAGGGGTGGGACCCATTTGGGTTAAGGGCGTGTTTGTTTCAGTGATTTCAAATGTCAACATTGGCTTTCAAACAACGGAGACCCCACCTTTAATATCGTATCGCAGTGTTTTATTTACTCGCCTCCGAGTCCAGCAGAAGCTCGGCTCTTTAAACCCGACCTCAGGCTGTTAGGCGCCTGGTTTTTCTTGGCGAACCTCATGGAAACATTTCACCGATCCTTTATATGAATGAAGCGTCCAAATGTTCTAACAACAACGTTTTTTTGTTTCGTCCTGCAGGCTGGATGAGAGTTACACAGTGAAGGTGGCTGACTTTGGCCTGGCCAGAGACGTGTACGATAAGGAATACTACAGCGTGCACAACAAAAGCGGAGTCAAGCTGCCAGTGAAGTGGATGGCTTTAGAAAGCCTTCAGACTCACAAGTTTACCACCAAGTCCGATGTCGTGAGTGATTTCCTCGTATCTCTACACCCGTTTTCATCACAGAGCTGTTACCATAGAAACGGAATCCTATTAGAACATTTTAATTATTCCGAACATTCTGACCAATCAGGGTGGAAAAGTTGGTTCGTGCTCAAGTTGGTTCGTGCTCATTATTAGCAAATCTAATCTAATAATAATAGCTGAAACCCGTCTGTTAGCACCGAGAAAGAAGAATGTGAAACGATTGTGCAACGAAGCAGCAACAAGCAAAAATCTCTTCACTGACACTTTAATGCCTCTGTTCACTGATTACATACTCACAATTTTATCTGACATATCCATCTATGACTCATACATTCATACACAGCGTATAGAGGGTTGGGCAATAAAAAGATAATCCTCAAAAGGTTTAGGAGCTCACGTTTAAATTTGTCGAGTGCTCCTGGATTTCACTCGACAAACACCGAGACACAAATGTAAAGCTTATTAATTACAGTTTATCTAGCGCACAGAAACGAACGTTTCCCTCCGATCCTGAACCGCACCTACACGTGTACATGCACGCCAGGGATTGCGAAGTCTGTCATGAATCATGGACTGGTGTCAGAGTAGTGTGTAGCCCGGGCAGGAAAAAAAAAAAAAAGGATGTGATTTGCACTGACTGATTTATATTCATACACACTGCAGTACAGAACACACTCTGTTTAATGTCCCAACTTTCCTGTGGTTTGTTCTTCATCTCAGCTCAAACAGGGACACATCATGCGTATGACATGATGAGAGAACTTTTGGACACATCACATCACAGCCTGTGTGTGTGTGTGTGTGTGTGTGTGTGTATGAGTTGTCTCCTGATGCATTTTTAGTCTTCTTCCTATCTCCTTTCGGTATGTTAATGCTCTCATTAACGTGGAGACGAGGTAAAGATGCTGCAGGCTGTGAATAAACAAAGTCATGGACCAGAAATGTTCCTGGCTGGAAGTCGGTGCTGGAGATACAGAAGTCACAGCAGAAACTCGTGACATCTCAGTTAGCCGCCTGAGTCGGTTCTCAATCCGGCACGGAGTTTAACGTATCTCAAACGGACCGATCAAATCACGGCGCTCACGCTCTCAATCCTTGGCCGCTATTCTGTGTTCAGTTATAACGGTGTAATCTTTTTAAATCAAACAAACACACTCACACATGCAGCTTTACTCATTTCTCTTTCTTTATTCTTCACAGTGGTCATTTGGGGTGTTGCTATGGGAACTGATGACCCGAGGAGCCCCGCCCTACTCCGACGTCAACTCCTTCGACATCACGGTTTTCCTCCTGCAAGGACGAAGACTGCTGCAGCCGGAGTTCTGCCCTGATGCCCTGTGAGCCTCTGCACACACACACACACACACACACACACACACACACTCCAGAGGGAGGGAAGCGTGCCTCAGTGCTCTCATTAGCTTTGTACGAGAGCGCAAAAACAAAGAGTCTTTGTTGAACGCCATTTGAGTCAGTGACCTGGTAACAACTCATCAGAAGTCTCAGCCAGCTCAGATCCACATGACTGCTGGAGCTTAACTTGGCCTCCCTACACACACACACACACACACACACACACACACACGTACTGTACGTCTCCCACAGCAGGCACCGCTGCCGCCGTGAGTAACAGATACACTCATGCTCAGCACCTCGTAGATACGAGCCGACTAGATCAACACCTTTCTATATAATAACAGTGTCTCAGATATGAACAAACATCTCCTCCCATCTGGAGCAGTCTGTAGAACCATCTGACAGACTGCTAATCCAGTCATCCAAAGTCGTCGTCCTCCTCCTCCTCCTCGTCCTCGTCCTCCTCCTCCTCCTCCTCCTCCTCCTCGTCTAGCTCTGCTCAGTTGATTATCTTCACAATGTGTGAATTGTTTGCACAAAACAAACAACCCGTTTAATAAGTTTTATAGATTATCCCTTAATTCTTTACCGAATGTTGAATTCCAGCTTCTGATTGGTCAGAAGGTGTTGATTTATTTTCTATAACGGCAGCTCGGATTGTAGCGCAGATCCGAACCACAGGATTATATTAATATGTTACGATACAAACAAACTGTACACGCTCTACATTTACGATAAGCTCCATACAGAATGGGTCAATTCTGTCCTTTCTTTTTCCTCTCAGCTACAACGTGATGATCGAGTGCTGGCACCCCAAACCGGAGCGGCGCCCCGCCTTCTACGAGCTCGTCTCGCGCATCTCCGCTATCTTCTCCAGCTTCTCCGGAGAGCACTACATCCTCCTGAACACCACCTACGTCAACATCGACAAGATGACGCCCTACCCTTCTCTCATCTCGTCTCAGAGCCAGCTGGACCGGGACTGCTGCACCTGAGAGCCGAGACGGAACACACACACACACACACACACACACACACACACACACGCACACACACACGCACAAAACAGGAGGACAAGGAAGGGAGGAATGCTGTCCGGGATGACTGTAAAGGGAGGAAGCTGATTATCTGATTGTCTTTATCACTGTAGATAGAGTAGAGCGCTCTGCAGCAGGAGGAGGTTTAATCCCTCAGAGCCGCCGCCGATGCTGATATGAACTCGATTAGAGAGACTGACAGACACAGAGCAGCTCTCAGGATGTCGTCTCTCACACAGACTTTATTAAGAGCCTGTGGAGGAGTCCAGGAACATCTGCACACTTCTGGCAGGACATTACAGCAGGACGGGACTCTGTCCGCCGAACACTGGATGGCGTGATGAAATGTTACGGTAGTTTGTATGTAAGGAGGCTTCGACGTCGTTACTGATATCGATGCCTGACCTGTTAAGATATCAGACTTACAGCTGAACAGAGACTGAAAAGCTTGTTCTGTAACCTTACACTGTCCACCCAATGTCATATACACTTTACAGCCAAAAGTATGTGCACCCCTGACCATCACACCTACGTCAAATTGTAGCATAAAGTTTGATTAACACAATTATATCAAACGCCTCTGTGTGCTGTAGCTTTAGGCTCCAGTGTGACAAAGCTACTGAGCTCCATGAAGACATGGTGTGGACGTGAAGGTTGGAGTGAAGAACTTGAGTGTCCTGCACAGAGCCCTGACTCTGGAGGCCTGACTCTGGATCCCTGACTCTGGAGCCCTGACTTTGGAGCCCTGACTCTGGAGCCCTGACTTTGGAGCCCTGACTCTGGAGCCCTGACTTTGGAGCCCTGACTCTGGAGCCCTGACTCTGGAGCCCTGACTCTGGTGCCTTGACTCTGGATCCCTGACTCTGGAGCCCAGACTTTGGAGCCCTGACTCTGGAGCCCTGACTCTGGAGTCCTGACTTTGGAGCCCTGACTCTGGAGCGCTGACTCTGGATACCTGACTCTTGAGCCCTGACTCTGGAGCCCTGACTCTGACGCCCTGACTCTGGAGCCCTGACTCTGTCTCGACCCCACTGAACACCTTTGTGATGAACTGGAGTCTCCTCAACATCCCGACATCGGGGTCTGATCTCACTGATGCTCCTGTAGCTGAACGAATGAACACAAATCACAGCTTCGCTCCAACATCTAGTGCGAGAGAAGCTTCCCAGAAGAGAAGATTGGAGCTGATTATAACAGCAAACACAGAGGGAATAAATCTGGAATGAGATGTTCAGGGTGCACAAACTTTTAAACTTAACTAAAAGTTTAATGAACGCGGTTCTCACGGCTGTTGTTGTCACAGCTCTGAAAAAGTCTTACGGACGCAGCACTAATCGTGTTTCTTTTCTTTTCACTTGTACAAATAATCACGTTATGGACTATAGAAGCTTACACAATCTCTCACCACAACACAATCTCTGATCTTAAAGAAATCCCGATGATTTTTTTTTTTCTTAAAGTCAGTGTGAATCTCTGTGACGTATGAATGTGAGTTAAAGTTCCCCCGAACGTGTAAATACTGTCCGATCTCGTGTCTGATCTGCTGTGTTATTAATTATAATGTAAATATTATACACAGACTGATGTATTGTATCATAAAGGACTCGGTGGATAAAAAGTTCTTCACTGTATATTGTACAGAGATGGGGGACTCGAGTCATATGACTTGACTCGAGTCAGAATTAAGTCGCAAATTTGAGACTTGCTTGACAAATATTAAAAAAAGACTCGACTTGACTTTGACTTGACATTCATGACTTGAGACTCGACTCGGATTCGAGTTAAATGACTCAGAGATGGGGGACTTGACCTGACTCGAGTCAGACTTAAGTCGCAAATTTGAGACTTGAGACTTGCTTGACAAATATTAAAAAAAGACTCGACTTGACTTTGACTTGACATTCATGACTTGAGACTCGACTCGGATTCGAGTTAAATGACTCAGAGATGGGGGACTCGACTTGAGACTT
>NC_083472.1:1850000-1880000 GCF_030014155.1 Tachysurus vachellii | reverse complement strand
TGTTCTTGATTGTCGAAACTAAAGAGATTTTAAAACAATTAATTAGAAAAAGATTTGATTCATTATAGGCCAACTGAGTGCATCAGTGGTTGTATTTGTCGAGGGACCATCGTTCACAAGGGTGTTGTGTATTATCAGTGCTACAACATGCCCGAACTCTGTGCTTATGACGTGAAAACCAAGCAAGTCCGACGTCTCGGGCTTCCTGGTGCTGGATTCAATAACAAATTCCCCTACTGCTATTACAACTGCTTCGACTGGACAGACATCAACCTCTCAGCCGATGACAAGGGCCTGTGGGTAATGTACGCCACGGAAGCTAATCACGGAAACATGGTCGTGAGTCGAGTGGACACGGAAAGCTTTAACGTGACACACACGTGGAAGACTCGCCTGTTCAAGCGCTCGGTGACCAACGCCTTCCTGGTGTGCGGGGTGCTTTATGCAACTCGCTACATAAACACTTACAAAGAGGAAGTGTTCTACTCCTTCGACATGACCAAAGGGATGGAGGACAACACGCTCTCCATCCCTATAGAGAAGGTGGCAGCCGGCGTCGCCAACATTCACTACAACCCCACAGACATGAGGCTCTACATGTACAACGGTGGCTACATGCTCGCCTACCAAGCTTACTTCTGAAAAGTTAGATTAGAACAATGATATAAATCTGTTTTTGTAGTTATATACATCTTATGTATGCCTGGAATATGCTTTAAAAATAATTCTTCATTAAAAAGAAATAAATATTATTTTGGTTCATGACTAAATGCTAATAAAAACTAGCTATTCACAGTTTTGTTAATTCTCTTGGCTTTTATTGTTCATGGCAGTCACTTTTCTGGTCAGACATTTTGCAACAATTTACTTTACATACCAAAAAAAGACCAACAGAGATAAAGTCTCCATTTACCTACAGGCAAAAGTGAACGTAATAAAAAAAATATATCCTTAACATGAGATAATACAATTAACAATGAAAACATTTAATACAACATTTAAATGTTTAAAAAACAAACAAACAAAAATAAATAAACACATGGCCATTAAGAAGATCATTTTGCATGATTGTATGGCTTTTTAGGACACTAAAAATAATCTGTTCCGTCTAAGAAGGTGCTGTTGTCATTTCTTGAATACTGTCTCAGAACTGGACTAAAGAATCAGTGACTATCCAGAGCTGAGGCCAGAGATCTGACAAACTTTTGCATTTAGCAAAAACCCTTATCCAGAGTGACTTACCTTTTTTTTTTAATCTCATTTTATATAAATAAGCACTTGAGGGTTGACCAGTGATAGGTTTTGGGACCTGGGCTTTGAACTCACAACCTTCTGTTTGGTGGACCAGCAGCTTAGCCACTAAGCCGCCACATCTCGTTCATGTGCTTGGGTTCTACCATATTGAAACTGTGTCTGTTCCCCTAGTTAAACAAAAACGTCTAACCAATCAGAAACTCAGTTTTAGTGACCAATTTAGCATAAAATTAGATCCTATTGAAAACACAGCCAGCATCTTCAGTCAAAAGCTTGACTTGCTAAGTATTAGATCTAACGTTTAAAGTCTTTATAGCAAATACAATTTTTTACTTACTTTATCACTTTCATTCATGGTTCTTCATGTAGACACTACTGTAAATAATCAAACCTATATATCGTCGCTGTCAGACGGAATCCTCGTATCTCCAAAACCGTTATTTTTCAGGAAATTAAAAAAACCCTGTACCTTATCTGCAGTGCACAGGGTTTAGTCCGCGTTACAGTGGATTGTCTTGCGCTAAATTCCTGTCCTCAGACGAGCACCAGAACTAGCGGGGGGTCAGCCGTTTTTTTTTCTTTGAGCCCAGTGTTTTGAAGACATTTACCTCAGAAGACGTGTTGATTCTTTGCGACTCTTCTTGAGGAGAAATATGCCGTGAAGCTCTCCCACGGAGTGAGGAAGAGGTGGACAGTTGAAGTGTCCAATGGAGTTATGAGATTTGCGCTCAAGCTATTTTCAAGACTTTAGATTGGTTAATAACTTGTAAAAATAACAGACCCACGTGGGGACTGACCAATAGCATCGATATGTGAAAAAATATGAAATTGACCAAATTTGGACATATGAGGTTTCTGCCATGATTAGAAACAACTCCATCCCTTGTCATCTGTCTTACTATTGGCAAATATCAAACCTCCCGATCATCTCTAGATCCTAGAAATGGATGTAGCACAGGAGTTATGTTCATGCTTGAATATTGTAGGAATAATACTCATGAGATCTATCAGTCCTGATTTAGGCCTTATCACAATACTGAGATAGCGTTGGTTAAAGTAGTAAATGACCTTCTTAGTAACTCTCTATGGCCTTTCAGTTACATCATGTGTAACAGTGTGACCTTAGCTTAGTGATTATTGACCCCTGACTCTTATTTAAAGCTAATGTAAATTACATTACTAGGCTAGAATTTCTTCATCTAAGAAATATTGCAAAGATAAGAAATACTTCAAATTGTAAATGCTTAAACATTTGAGAATTCATTATGTAAATTCCAATATATTATGGCAGAAAGCTAAAATAATAATAATAAATTGACCTGATGTATAAGTACAATGTCAAAAGACATTTTGTGAAAAATTGGTATATGAACTGGAATCATATCAAATTGCATAAATAATGTGTTTAAATAAGTCTTTCTGCTCACTGTAAAGTTATAAAGTTGGTTACTCACTAATCTATTTTTATAGGTGAAAATGTTCCATTAATGTTCCTCTCACTCACTCATCTTCTACCGCTTATCCGAACTACCTCGGGTCACGGGGAGCCTGTGCCTATCACAGGCGTCATCGGGCATCAAGGCAGGATACACCCTGGACGGAGTGCCAACCCATCGCAGGGCACACACACACACACACACACACACACACACACACACACTCTCATTCCATTAATGTTCCTATTTAATATAATTAAAGAAAAGGATTTTAGACCACACAGCACAGCCATTAACAAAAAGTAATGTTTTATTGGTTAAGAGGTGCTAGAGATAAAAAAAAAAGAAAAATAAGCATTAAAAAAAAAATTCTAACAGCAGAAAAAGAATCTGCGTCACTGTTACATGACTATGTATTTACTGAAAGACAGCATCGTACGAGACGATGTATGCGTCACTGTAGGCGTACAGCATTCGGTCTCGTGGGTTGTAATTCAGTGATTGGATGTTGGTCTGCATTTTCTTGAGGTGGATCTTCAGGTCATAACGCTCCTCCTTTGTCTCTGTGTCAAATGAGTAGAAAATTTCCTCCGTCTGTTTGTCCAGGAAGCGTGTGGCGTAAAGCACTCCACATGCCATGAACGTGTTAGTGGCAGTACGCTTGTGCAGCGATGTCCGCCACGTCCGGCCCAAAGACGGTGGACTTCCTTCTATCACCTCGCTAAGGATCACATTGCCAAAATTTTCCGGTGCTGTGTAGACGACCCAGACGCCAGATTCGTCGGTGGCGAAATCCAAGTCTGTGTAGATGTACGTGGCGTCCAAGTGTCCGAAAGGAAACTTGTTATTGAAGCCGGAGTTTTGTGGAAGTGGTGTGTTGGTGACGGACTTGGAGGAGATGTTAAAGCGACACACGGAAGGTGTGTTATAGCAGCCGTAGTATAGCGCGTCTCCGTACTGCACCACGTTAGGGCCGATGATGGTGTTTGTGGTGGGGTTTGAAGAAGAAATAACACTGTCCACAGGACCCACACCTACCAGTATAGTGCTTAAACTGCTGTAATGCCGCACATAGTTGGCAAAAGCGTTGCTGCTGGTCAGAGCCACCAGCCAGTACATGGCCTCCTTTCCTGGAGCAGGTTTCGGGTCTTTTCCCCAAGCGCCATAATAGTACGAGGTCCCATACTGGGTGAGGGAGTAAGTTCTAGGCCCGTTCACATTGACCAGTTGGCCTTGTGGACAGCGTCCTGCACTCATACACACAGAGAACAAATTTGATGAACAAATGTCCTATGAATGGAGCCTTATACTTATTTATTTATTTATTTATTTATTTATTTATTTATATAAACTCACTATGAAAAACCTGATGCACTGAAGACATTAAAACATTATGATATGGAGGAAATCATGGCAAGCAGGCAGGAGATAAATGTATCCTTATATTAGTTTTATTTGCTTTTATATTTTTGGATGTTAAATATATCAACAGCTGAAACAATACATTTGTACAATGACTTTTTTATTTTATTTTTATAAAAGTCAGTCAGTACTCATATACTATGGACACACATTGACTATGTTAATGGTTAACTTTTGTTTGTGTATCTATTTAAATTTACAGTAAGATTAAATGTAAAGTGTACGTACTAGAGTGAACAGTGGGAGGCTGCATGGTGGCATTAAGCTCATGCTGACATTCAGCCAAGTCTCTCTTCATGCGCTGATTTTCTCGCTGTCTGCTAATCACCTGTGAAACATCGAAGGACTCCAGCTCCTGCATGGTCTCTGCCACGTTTTGCATCTATAATCACACACACACACACACACACACACACACACACAGACACACAAACACACACACACACACACACAAACAGACACACACACACACACACACAAACAGACACACACACACACACAAGCAGACACACACACACACAAACAGACACACACAAACAGACACACACACACACAAACAGACACACACACACATAAACAGACACACACACAAACACACACACAAACAGACACACACACACACAAACAGACACACACACAAACAGACACACACATACACACAAAAACATGATTTAAAATAATGATCATTCACTTACTTAATTATTCAGACACAAGCACATCACTACTGTCCACTGCTTAAACAATTACATACACAACACATTGTTCAGATCAAAATGACCCAATTAAAATGCAGATAAGATGAATGCAGCATTTTAAAATACATTTTAAAGAAAGATTCAGCCGCTATAGTCTCAGAGTTTTCTGCTTCCTTATATTTCCAACGATAGACATTTACTGTGAAAATGATATAAATTTCTGAATGACGATAAATTAACAATCAATGATTAACATACATAAAGACATCTGTTTACATGTTGGATGTTATTTTACTTCCCCCAGACTATGACATAATATTTATTTCACTTAGTTTACTTACCACACATAGCAGTTAGCCTTTTGACCACTAGAGGCCATCAGTGAGCAGCAAGATATGAATACTTTCAACTGGATTGTCTGGAAAGCTTTAGCGCTTGACCAAATCTCAACTCATCATCACTACGTGTGATTAAAAAATACGCTTACTCGTATAATCAGGAGCAAAATGAAGTGATGAGTGATTATTAACTTTATAATCATAAAAAAACTAATAGCTACACCAGCATAACATCCTGCTAACTGTATACTCTATAAAGATGCATGTGGTAATGATGTGTGCTGTGGTCTGGAGTGATGCAGTGCAGTTAGACACCTTTTTTAATGTGCTCTCACTGAGCCTCTTGTGGGACTTGATGGTGTTCTGCAGTTTATTTAGGAGCTCCTGGATCTCAGAAAGCTCGAGCTCGATGATACGCAGTGACACGGCTCCGTACAGATCACCGTCATCCTCATTCTCCAACACAGACATGCTCTCCTCCAGCTGCTGCAGCCGCCGCTGCAATCCCAGCATCAGTACATCAGCCTCCATTACCTGAGAGAGAGAGATATTGTATAAATCCATCTATTCACTCTCACTCACTTTCTACCGCTTATCCGAACTACCTCGGGTCACGGGGAGCCTGTGCCTATCTCAGGCGTCATCGGGCATCAAGGCAGGATACACCCTGGACGGAGTGCCAACCCATCACAGGGCACACACACACACTCTCATTCACTCACGCAATCACACACTATGGACAATTTTCCAGAGATGCCAATCAACCTACCATGCATGTCTTTGGACCGGGGGAGGAAACCGGAGTACCCGGAGGAAACCCCCGAGGCACGGGGAGAACATGCAAACTCCACACACACAAGGTGGAGGCGGGAATCGAACCCCCAACCCTGGAGGTGTGAGGCGAACGTGCTAACCACTAAGCCACCGTGCCCCCTTTACAGATGTTTCATTGGAAGAAGAAGTCCAACGTTCATTAGGAATTAAAAAAAATTATATCACTGACCAGTTACTGTTATATAAGAGAAAGAAAGCACTTCAGGAAGTTATGGGAAAGTATTCATCTTTGGGGTGTTAGTAACTCTGCTTCATCTCGTTCATCTAACAGAACGTCTGAGAGTTTCTTTCCTAACCTTGTCAAATTTAAATGATTCTAAAACCACACACCTCGTTGGGAGTGATGGTCTTCGTGCATTCGTTAGCTGCAGTTTGGATGTTGTTGAGTTTCTCCATGGGAAAAGGACGCTGCAAGTTCTTCAGCTCACACACACAGTCCTTCCCGCTCACACTCTGTGAGCAGAAACAAATTAACGATACACACAAGAAAAACATACATGAGGCACAAGAATGTGAGAGTTTTATGGATTACGCTGCAGAACTGTTGATGTCTGACTCTTTAGATGTAAACACAATATCTTAAACAGAGTTCTTCTTACCTGAGAGAAAAATGTGAGGAAAAACGCAGCCGTCCGCACAGACAACCGAAACGACTTCATGTTTGTTTCAGAAGACAAATGGAACAAAGTTGTTAGAGCTTCTACCGTATATATGAGGAAAACAAGTCCAGAGGCTGTCTTAAAAAAAATCACCTCCTCTTAACATTCGACTTCTGCTGACTAAAATGGGGAAGTGAGATTTAGAAAATTTTGTTCTGCTGATGTTTCCAGAGGAACAATATAATACAGAAGGATGTGGGACATCCCAAGTTTTGATGTTTGCGTAACTTGAATTAATTTATACTGAATTACGTGTCCATTAGTGACACTTGTTTTTGAATTGCCTAGGAAACCCTTCACATTCCCACTAAAGGACGTGTCCCAGAATACACGGGTTAGTTTTGAAAACACAAGCTCAACTATGGGGGCACAGTGGCTTAGTGGTTAGCACGTTTGCCTCACACCTCCAGGGTTGGGGGTTCGATTCCCGCCTCCGCCTTGTGTGTGGAGTTTGCATGTTCTCCCCGTGCCTCGGGGGTTTCCTCTGGGTACTCCGGTTTCCTCCCCCGGTCCAAAGACATGCATGGTAGGTTGATTGGCATCTCTGGAAAATTGTCCCTAGTGTGTGATTGCGTGAGTGAATGAGAGTATGTGTGTGCCCTGTGATGGGTTGGCCTGAGATAGGCACAGGCTCCCCATGACCTGAGGTAGTTCGGATAAGCGGTAGAAAATGAATGAATGAATGAAAGAATGAAAGATCAACTATCAGAGTTGGTCTTACCTTGAACGCAGGTATCCTGCGAAGTCCTTCTGTCTTCTAACAAAGGTGTCAGGGATCAGCGCGGACTTTTGGACACGTGCGATTGTTTGTTTTTGTCACGTGGCTGCCCCACCCTCGTCTGCTCCTCCCTGTCTCCACACCTGTTCCCCATTGTGTGATTAACCTGTCCTGTGTATAAATGTGAGCCGCGTTGCCGATGGCAGCATGGATTCATTAGTTACGTTTAGTCCTTTGTATGGTCTTCATTATTTATTAAACCCCTATCGTTTGAAGCTATCCTGCATATGGGTCTGTCTCCTTCCTTCCGTATCCGGGGTCTGACAAAAGAATCCTCTTCAAGTTCTTCTACCTAATCTATTGTTTGCATCTTTAGATGAAGGAGTCAGACTTAAACCTTCTTGTCTTTTCAGGGTCCTCATATTAAAAGCAATGTAATGCAGATAAATGTGTGTAATATATGTAAAGTAAAAAATAAAATTACAAATAAAATCTCCTTCAAATATTCAAGCAGTATTAGAATAAGTAAAAGTAATTAAAATGCAAAGATAATAACAAACCAAGAAACACTCTCGTGTTTGTTCTATGATGCGCCCGCTATTAGCAATAATTAAGCTAAGCTTGCCTCTAGGTGAATGCGCACTAATAACTGGTTCTAAAACCCTTTTTTATACCATTTATTAGTATGTTTCTTATGCTTCTCAACAACATCCTGTCAGGCTTCGCAGGATCATTAAGTTTCTCAACAACATCCTGTCAGGCTTCGCAGGATATTTTTTGTCGTTGCTGACTGTGTGTTTTTGGTTTTCTGTGTGATATTTTTGCCGTTGCTAGCTGTGGTTACGAAACCTTGTGATTTCAGATAAATGTTACTCACTGTGTTGACATATAAACATGCTGCTGAACATTATATAATTTTTTGAGCGTACAAAGATTTATGTAAGTTTATTTAACCCTTGTATGATGTTCAGTCTGTGGGACCCATATTCATAAACATCAACAGTTTTGAAAAGCTTTGCTTCCTTGTAAATTTGTTGATTTTTTCCCACTCATAACGTGATTAAATTTGATTTTCTTTTTTTTAATTACAAAAAAACAATTAAAAAAACAACAAAAAAAAAAACGAGTAACACTTTAATTAAAAACGTGATGTAATAAAGATAAAGGGGGAATATTAACCATATATGCTGTTTATATTGCTTGTAATTGGGATGAAGTAAACATCTGTAGAGTATTTTAACATTGTTTGATTGTGTTGAATTAAAAACCCAAAAATGCAGCGGGTCAAACAGACCCACGAACACTGGCTGAGTAACAAAAATACGAACATCATACAAGGGTTAAAAGGTAAAGAAAACTTATCATTCTATAATCTTCTTTCAGCAAGATGGGTCTTTATCCAACTGTCTAGGTACAGTGTTTGTTCCTCCTGTTGTTGAACCAGCTTCCTTCTGGATCTCTTCTTCACAATTAAACCAGATATATTCAATTTCTTTACTTCATTCAACAGTTTTCCCGTTTCCTCTAGTTTATTTTCCATAGCTTCCTTCTTTCATGCTTTCTGTCTTTGTTGTCTTTGTTGTCTTCAACTATGAAGTCGTGATCATGAGAAGACAAGAAAGAAAAAAAAGAAGTTACAAGGTTTTGTTCTGATGGACAGGAGGAAGCAGACCGTACAGGGGATTCTTCTGTTCAGGTTTTCTTATCCACTTAGATTAGATTCTCCATGAATAGGTCTCAGTTCATCACTTCATTCATATTTCCTCAGTTTGTTCTGCATTATGATGTGGATCAAACAAATCTATAAGTGCTAGTTTTTGTGTTTTAGTAAGAAATAAGTTTTCCACTTTCATTAATACTAGTAAATTATACTAGAAATCCCCCCCCCCCAAAAAAAGAAAATATCTATTACAGTATAATGAATGACACCATGTGTGATTTAAATACATTTATTTCATTACCAATATAATATAATGTACTGTACTATTGTAATATACTGTAAATAAATAAATAGATATATAAATAAATAAAAACAGGTAAATGGATATAAATATAAAGTGTATATTGATTTAAAAGCTAAATGCGTAGAAAATGTTGATGTTTTAAGATTGTTACGACAATTTGATAATTTTATTGAAATAAAGTTTAACTCTTTCAACTTAGATGGTTTTTTTATAGCATTCTTAAAAAATAAAAACATATTATAGGTTAAAATAGATCAGATGCTTCTCTGTCTTACTTTGCTTTAATAAAATTATCAGACCGTCACTGATTATAATATTAATATTAATTTTATTAGTCTTTTATTAGCAATAGTATTTTTTATATAATATTTTATGCTCTATCTAAAAGTATTTTAATGCGATTTAATGACCACACAGTTTACTAGTAAATTTGTCATTGTTACAATTATTCAAATATGAAAATATTAACCTCCTTTTTTTTAAAAACGTATTAAAAATTTGAGAAGACGAACGAATTGAAGAAGAACTGATTGAACACAGAGACAATTTACGTAAGTTTTTTTTTCTGTATTTTATGGTTTATTTGCAACATTTACAATTGTATAATTGTATAAAAGTGATATGCAAAAATTGCAAATGTTGCAAAAGGTGAATTGTTTTTTTTTTCTGTCAGCAATTGCCTAATTCTCAACTTCCTTTCGGGAAAATCTTTACATCCTCATCAGAAAATAATGAACATAAACTTTCACATCAGTTTTTTTTAAAAATAATTGCACCATTTCTCTGTGTGTGTGTGTGTGTGTGTGTGTGTGTGTGTGTGTGTGTGTGTGAGACAGAGAGCATCATATTTATAAAGGCTGATGGAGAAGCTCAAACACACACACACAGAGTTTGATCATGATCCTCCTCATTCTGCTTCTCGCCGCCGCTGTAAGTACCGAAGTGTCGCTTTTAACTACAATTACAGAAGAAATGAAGCGCTTATAAATGATGACTCAAGCATTTTAAGCAAACTTATAAACAAGAGGTTATAATAATAATAATAATAATAATAATAATAATAATAATAATAATTTTCAGTGCTTCATTTTGCCTGTAATTGTTCAAGAAAAAAAAAGTAAGAAAATAATAACAATAATAATTTATTACTGATGTTATTATATAATAATGTTTCAGAAATAATGTTTATTTTCATTATTATTGAAGACATCTAGGCTTAGCAGCTTTTCTTGTAAAACCTACTGTTACAGAGCAGTGTAGTGTGTGTGTGTGTGTGTGTGTGTGTGTGTGTGTGTGTGTGTGTATGTTCTTGTTTGCGAGTATGATGCGAATGTATGATGTGTGTGTTTATTCATGTTTGTTTGAGTGTGTGTGTGTATGATGTGTGTGTGTTTATGATATGTGAGTGTATATAATCATGATTGTGTGTATGATGTGTGTGTATGATGAGTGTATATGATATGTGTGTATGTTCATATTTGTATGTGTGTGTGTTCATGTCTGTGTATGATGTGTGTGTGTTCATGTTTGTGTATGATGTGTGTACAGTATGATTATGTTTGTGTATGATGTATTGTGTGTATGATGTGTGTGTATCAGGAGAGCGCTCACACTCACAGTGTTCGAGGTCAGGAGATAAATGGAGCCTGTGTGTGTGAGCTCAACAGCATGGTCTGGGTTTTTCCTGCTGCCAAATACGACGCTGTGGCAGAACTGCTGCAAAACTGCCAAGACTCACTGGGAAAACTCCAAACACAGGTCTCTCTCTCACACACACACACACACGCACACACACACACACACACACACTCACACACTGCAATGACATTATTATAGATCTCATATTAATATTCCTAAGTAATTTAATAGAATAAACCTTCATTGTGACTGACAGACGGTGACGAGTGAGAAGACGGTTCCTCAGATGACGGCCACACTGAATAACGTGACACGGCGGCTGGAAAGGTTCCAGTACCTGAACAGTCAGGGAGTGTACAACGCGTTACACCTGAAGCAGCTCAGCCAAGAGATCCAGCAGCTACATGACACCATGAATACTGAAGATCTCGACAGAGATGGAGAGGAGGCACAGAAGATACGCACAGAGGTACACACACACACACACACACACACACACACACACACAAATATGGATTTCTATGATATAGGATATAAATAATGCAAATAAATAAATAAATAAACACTGACACTGGTAAGTCTCCAGTGTCTGAGTGGTTTACTGAGTTGTATCACACCTCTACATTGTGTTTGAATTCTTACTTATTTACATTTCCAGTCATTTCTTTTTACTGTTTGTTGATGGGATTCGAGACTGAGCAGCATTTACTAACAGATTGATAGAAAACAATCCAACTCTTTCTGACCGGAGCAGTTCAGGACCCCCGGCACACTTCTCAAAGTTTACGTACTGACTGCCAACTTCACCTGCCCCAAAAAGGTGATCGGGGTTAAAAGTCATAACCCTGTAACCCTATGTTGTGGTTAATCTTCCATTCGATCTCCATTTTAAGTTTAGTCATTTTCTTTAGTTCCACTTTCAAAGACGTCTTATATCAATTCGGTTAAAATATCTCTGTCACTTACGATTGCGACATCAGTTACGAACTGATATTTTCTGATTATCTGTTAGAGCCATGTGTGGTTGGTTTTGCCATTTCATTCTTCACAGTGTCAAGTGGTTCAGATGTTGCACCACTGTTCAGAAGTTCAGATGTTCAAATCCACAAGCATGATCCTTAACCCTTAACTGCTCAGTTGTATAAATAAGATTCATTTAAACCGGCATCAATGAGAAAAAGAGTCTAAAAGCCTCTCAGCCTGATATTCAGCAGAGAACCTAATTTGCACACTGGTCTCACTTATCTGTTCATATTATGCCTTTACTTATCTGCTAATGTTACTTCGGGCTCTTGCGTATTTCTCCAGTGCCACGTTGATGCATATAAATAAATCTTTGTATGTATTTGTACCTCAGTTGCAGAAGTTTCAGGAACATGTGGATAAGATGTACAATAAAAACATCTTTAATCTAGAAACAATGAAGGAGAAGCTGCGCTATCTCAATAACCGCGTCCAGACCTGCAGGACCATCCCACAAGACTTCAGGAGTAAGTTTAGTCATTTAAAAAAAAAAATCAGATTTATTTCTAATATGAATTATTTGTGTTACGTTTAATTTTCTGATTAATTTAGTTATTATTATTTTTTTTTTTTATAAATGATTCAATTGAATGCACAATGTTTTTAAACCGTGCGCCATAGACATACATTTTATTCTTATTAGTTAAATACACTTCAAATCAGTTTTATTATGAAAGCACTTTTAACACTAGACATAGTCATGATAGCCTTCACAGAGAAACCGGTCACAGCAGCAGTACGTGAGATGTAAGTGCAGAAAGTGCAGGCAGAAGTAAAGCATCAGGATGAATGGGGCAAGACCAGAGAGCGAGAAGAGCCACAACAGTAGAAGTGTCAGGATTCTGCACCAGCATCACATCAGGAAGTTCTTACATTTTTTTTATATATTTTCTGCTTTACAGGCAATTGTTCTCGGCGAATAATGACAAATATCAGTGCGCCAGTGGTCATTAAGTTGAACCCGTTCAGTACGGCCTACATCGCTGGAGCATGGGGTCATGATATTGATGCTGATAATGAACAGACTTACTGGATCCAGCCTCTAGCTAATGGGAACAGGTTGGGCATCACTGTGCGCTTCTATCCGACTCATGAAGACTTCATGGCTGCAAGAAACCACAGAGATGAAACACTGGTGGGCTCGTACACTCACGCTAATGCAATTCAGGGTCCAGGGACCATTGTTCACAAGGGTGTTGTGTATTATCAGTGCTACAACATGCCCGAACTCTGTGCTTATGACGTGAAAACCAAGCAAGTCCGACGTCTCGGGCTTCCTGGTGCTGGATTCAATAACAAATTCCCCTACTGCTATTACAACTGCTTCGACTGGACAGACATCAACCTCTCAGCCGATGACAAGGGCCTGTGGGTAATGTACGCCACGGAAGCTAATCACGGAAACATGGTCGTGAGTCGAGTGGACACGGAAAGCTTTAACATGACACACACGTGGAAGACTCGCCTGTTCAAGCGCTCGGTGACCAACGCCTTCCTGGTGTGCGGGGTGCTTTATGCAACTCGCTACATAAACACTTACAAAGAGGAAGTGTTCTACTCCTTCGACATGACCACAGGGATGGAGGACAACACGCTCTCCATCCCTATAGAGAAGGTGGCAGCCGGCGTCGCCAACATTCACTACAACCCCACAGACATGAGGCTCTACATGTACAACGGTGGCTACATGCTCGCCTACCAAGCTTACTTCTGAAAAGTTAGATTAGAACATGCAATAAATTCACTGTATGATCATCAGGAACACCAGATGATTTTTAGTATAGTACTGAAGCTTACTGAAACTTCATTCTATGATATAAAGCACTGCAATGGCTAACTGTAGCTTCTTAAATTCACAAAGTAGTTTTTTTATTTGTCTAATTGTCACAGCTTGATGAAAATTATAATCTATATACAACAGCTGCACTGTTAGGATATTCCTGGCTGTCAACAATGAATAAATGCAAAAAAACTAAATAAAAGTATTTTTTATTTTCAACGGCACACAGAAGTCTTTGCTGGTCAGATCAATCCTGTGCTCTTAAGTAGAAAACCCACCATGACGGTGTACATCATGGAGTATTAATATGGAATAAAACAAAGTACACTTCAGGTTAAGTCAAGGCAGAGCGAAACATGGTACTTGCATAGAAAGCACCGTGAGCTCCGTTACATGGATGGATGGATGGATGGATGGATGGATGGATGGATGGATAGGTCTGATGTGGATAGATAGATAGCTTGCATGATCAGCCAAACATAGCCATACATAGCACCAGAAACAAAAATAACAGGCGATTAACCAATTCACTTACAATCTTTAGCCAAAAAACATCCTTAGGAGAGCCAAGACATTGACCTTCACCCTTTTTTCTTACTTTGTAAATAAATAAATACAAATCTGCTCTGGGATTTAAATACAAGTTTTTAAAAGTCAGCTAGACCTCTTAAGAACCGCTGAATTCTCCATTCGGATTGATGTAAGGTTCAGGAGATGCCACCGGAAGCGGTGATCGAAACCGGATCTCCATGGAAGCCTCGATCGCCTACATACAGCAGATCAGATCCGGTGAAAGCACTTATTTATCGACTGAAACCTTACATCAAACAAACAACAACAGAAACAGAACATAAACTATAACGTAAAACACAACACGACAGCGTCCAAACATACAGCTCAAGCACAATGGGTAAAAGAAAGGTGTATACAGGACAATACATCAAGGTGAAAGAGAAACAGGTGAGAGGGCGGAAAAACAGAACAATAGGAAGGAGCGTCGCACAACCCACATGAAGACAATGATAACACAGCAGACTATAATGAAACGCCTGACCTCTGGTGGTCTGGCTAGGAACTGCATGCCAAACGTTTTTTAAATCACATGCCAAACATGCCAAAAGTCCTCCATAATTGTCCCTGTGCTGAAGAAGTCTATAGTGTCCTGTTCAATGAATATTGCCCTTTTGCACTCACACCCATTGTAATGAAGTGTTTTAAGAGGTTTGTCATAAGGCACTTCAAAACCCCGTTGCCACCTTTACTGCACCCCCTGAAGTTTTCCTATTGTGTACACTTATGTACAAATGCTGTTCATAGACTTCAGTTTAGCATTCAACACAATCACCCGTCAGCACCTGACTGAGAAGACGATCCTGCTGGGCCTGAACACCTCCATCACCAGAACCAATACACTGAGCACTAAGGGCCCCTAAAGGCTGTGTTCTCAGCCCACTGCTGTTTACCCTTCTGGCTCAGGACTGTGTAGCAATGCAAAGCTCTATCCATATCATCAAGTTCACTGAAGATACGATCGCGGTGGGTCTCATCAGCAAGAACGACAAGTCAACATTCAGCTAACAGCCTGGTGCAGAGTCAACAACCTGTATCTGAACGTTGACAAAACCAAAGAGACGGTTGTTGAATTGAGGAAAACACAGACCAACTATTTTCCACCGAACATTGACGGATCTGTTGTGCTGTTTTGCGCACCACAATTCAATGCTGCCACCAAATGCTAATCCTCTTATTTTACACAAACGCTCAGTTACAGAATGTATACTGGGCTGCGCTATTTTGTGTATCTGTCCTGTAGAGTTTTGTATTGTCTGTCTTTTGTCTCACACTTTTTGCGCTAGGTTGCGCTAGGAAAACTCAATGTAAGTCCTTTGCTCTGTGTTGGTTCATGTAGATTTATGATTTTATGTTGCTTTGTGTTTTAAGTAGGACCTTGGTCCTGGAGAAACTGTGCCAGCTAGATATTATTAAAAAGCTTCTTGTATTGACTCATGACTTGAATTCATCAAGTTTGAAAAAAGATTAAAACCACCCGCTTCAATTTCAGGCTCACATTCAGTCTGGTCGTTTTTACCTCAGACCACAAGAGGGCGCCCTCTGCAGACTTTCAAACATAGTGGATTAATCATTAAAACATGTGAACACTCACTCACTCACTCATTTTCTACCGCTTATCTGAACTACCTCGGGTCACAGGGAGCCTGTGCCTATCTCAGGCGTCATCGGGCATCAAGGCAGGATACACCCTGGACGGAGTGCCAACCCATCGCAGGGCACACACACACACACTCTCTTTCACTCACACAATCACACACTACGGACAATTTTCCAGAGATGCCAATCAACCTACCATGCATGTCTTTGGACCGGGGGAGGAAACCGGAGTACCCGGAGGAAACCCCCGAGGCACGGGGAGAACATGCAAACTCCACACACACAAGGCGGAGGTGGGAATCGAACCCCCAACCCTGGAGGTGTGAGGCGAACGTGCTAACCACTAAGCCACCGTGCCCCCAACATGTGAACAATTTTCCTGAAAATGACAAACTATGGAATTAAAGCAAGAACATCCTTAATTTATAGAATGAAGAATTAATATTTGTAGAATAACACAACCTCATCCCAACACCAGGGGGCAGAACATAACCACCTGTGATGTAATATTCACAGGAACAGCGAGGAGATTTAAAGCTGGGTGGAAAAGTTTGCAACAAAAATGCACTTATTAAAAGAAATCATTTTAATGACTTATAAATTAGCATTAATTTCTGAAACAAACAGCAATCCATCACATGATTAAGTAAACAGAAAAAAAGAGGCTTTGCTGTGCAGCAAATATTATTGTGATACTTTAGTGAGATAGATTTTTCAGGGAAAAGCAAATAATGGGTGATTTAAAAGTGATCAGTGACTGAGGGATAATAGTGTGATCAGTGATTGGTCATTGTTAATAATGGTGATTAGTGATTAGTCATCAGTAATAATAGTGATCAGCGATTGGTCATTGGTCATTGGTAATAACAGCAATCGGTGATTAGTCTTTGGAAATAATGGTGATTAGTGATTAGTCATCAGTAATAATAGTGATCAGTGATTGGTCATTGGTAATAACAGCAATCAGTGATTAGTCATCAGTAATAATAGTGATCAGCGATTGGTCATTGGTAATAACAGCAATCGGTGATTAGTCATTGGTAATAATGGTGATTAGTGATTAGTCATCAGTAATAATAGTGATCAGCGATTGGTCATTGGTAATAACAGCAATCGGTGATTAGTCATTGGTAATAATGGTGATTAGTGATTAGTCATCAGTAATAATAGTGATCAGCGATTGGTCATTGGTAATAACAGCAATCGGTGATTAGTCATTGTTAGTAATGGTGATTAGTGATTAGTCATCAGTAATAATAGTGATCAGCGATTGGTCATTGGTAATAACAGCAATCTGTGATTAGTCATTGTTAATGATGGTGATTAGTGATTAGTCATCAGTGAGGAATGAAAGTCAGTCGTAGTAAGAGTGAGTACATGTGTGTGAATGGAAGGGAGGGAAGTGGAAGGTAAGGTTACAGGGTGAAGAGGGTCAACAGTCCAGAGTAATAGAGAGAGTGGGAAAAAGGTAGAGAAGCGAGTGCAGGCAGGTTGGAATGGGTGGAGAAAGGTGTCAGGAGTTCTGTGTGATAGGAAAATATCAGCAAGAATCCAGGGGAAGGTGTACAGGACAGTGGTGAGACCGGCCATGCTGTATGGTTTAGAGACAGTGTCACTGAAGAAGAGACAGGAGTCAGAGCTAGAGGAAAGCAGAGCTGAAGATGTTGAGGTTCTCTTTGGGAGTGACGAGATCGGACAGGATTAGGAACGAGGACATCAGAGGGACAGGTCATGTTGGACGTTTGGGGGACAAAGTTAGGGAGGACAGATTAAGATGGTTTGGACATGTTCAGAGGAGGGAATGTTGGACATGTAGCTGTCAGGCAGGAAGCAAAGAGGAAGGCTAAAGAGGAGGTATATGGATGTAATTAATGAGGATATGAAGCTAGTGGGTGCAAGTGTTGAGGATGCAGAAGATAGGGATAGGTGGAGAGAGATGATTCGCTGTGGCGACCCCTGAAGGGAAAAGCCAAAAGAAGAAGAAAAGAAGAAGAAGAAGTGATTAGTCATCAGTAATAATAGTGATCAGTGATTGGTCATTGGTAATAAAGGTCAGAATCAGAATCAGCTTTATTCGCCAAGTGTGCGCAGAAACAGAAGGAATTCTTTGTTTTTAAGGTGCTCTTGGTACATACATGGTGGTTGGTGATTAGTCATCGGTAAAAACAGCGATGAGTTATTAGTTATTGGTAATAACAGTGATTAGTCATTGGGAAAAATGCTGATCAGTGATTAGTTGCTGGAGAAATACAATGACCGGCGATTGGTCAACGCATTTCTTTGTTGAGATCAACAGTGATCAGTGATCTATGTCTGAGAATGCTGGTGATTAGTCACTGGCCATTTGAAAAGAATAGTGAGCACTGATTGGTCTCTGGGAATAATAGTGATCAGTGATTGGTTGTTGGGAACAATGGTCGCTGGTGAATATTTGTTGGGAACAAATAGTTATCAGTGACTGGTCTTTGGAAAACAACTGTGTGGACCTACTTTTTACATACAAATGAATTAATATCAAATAATAATATCCATAAATATTTGTACTTATATGTTTGTACTACATTAAGTGTTCAATATCATGCTTATTAGTGACTAACAGAGACAAGAGAAGCATTCAGTCAACCTGCAGAGAAAGATAAATAGATAGATACTTACACACACTGACAAGGAGAGAGAGAGAGAGAGAGAGAGAGAGAGAGAGAGAGAGAGAGAGAGAGAGAGAGAGAGCAGATGAAAAGGAGAAAGAAAAGCAATTAGTTTTTATCCCATTAGCTAATAGATACAATTGCAGCTATTTCATCTTCTATCAATACCCAAAGTAAGAGGTGGACAGAGAGAAAGAGAGATGGAGAGAGAAATCCCTCCATATTTCCTCTCTCTCTTGTGTTAATGCTCTACAGCATTAGTGCTTCATCATGAATAACAGGCCATTATGTTTTTCATCCTCATCCTTAGCATTGTACACTTCCTGTTTATGTACATCATGCTTAGCAGAAAGGCTGGATAAGTGGATCCACAGGATGAGAGGAACAGGACACTCACTTAATACTTCATATGTATGAAGCAGAGGCTGGAACATTGATTTGGTCAGGTCAGATTTATCAGAGCAGAAATATGTTCAAAACATGCACACACTTTTGTAAAAGAAATACATTACAGGACATTTTAAGATCCTTATAAAGAGCTTGCGTGAATAACTGTTTGGGTGTGTGTGTGTGTCTGTGTGTGTATGCGTGCGTGCGTGTGCGTGTGCGTGTGCTGTTTGTGTGTGTCTGCATGTGCGTGCGTGTGTGTTTGTGTGTGTGTGTGTGCATGTGTTGTTTGTGTATGTGTCTGTGTGTGCATGTGTGTGTGTGTTTGTGTGTGCATGTGTTGTTTGTGTGTGTGTCTGCATGGGCGTCCGTGTGTGTGTGTGTGCATGTGTGTGTTTGTGTGCGCGTGTGTTGTTTGTGTGTGTGTCTGTGTGTGTGTGTATGCGTGTGTGTTTGTGTGTATGCGTGTGTGTGTGTATGTGTGTGTGTGCATGCGTGTGTGTTTGTGTGTATGCGTGTGTGTGTACAGTATGTTTGTATGCGTGTGTGTTTGTGTGTGTGTATGTGTGTGTATGCGTGTGTGTTTTTGTGTATGCGTGTGTGTGTGTGTGTGCGTGTGTGTGTTTGTATGTGCGTGTGTTGTTTGTGTCAGTGTCTGTGTGTGTGTATGCGTGTGTGTTTGTGTGTATGCGTGTGTGTGTGTTTGTGTATGTATGTGTGTGTGTGTATGCGTGTGTGTGTGTACAGTATGTGTGTGTGTGTGTGTATGCGTGTGTGTTTGTGTGTATGTGTGTATGCGTGTGTGTTTGTGTGTGTGTATGCGTGTGTGTTTGTGTGTATGCGTGTGTGTGTGTGTATGTGTGTATGCGTGTGTGTGTATGTGTGTGTGTATGTGTGGGCACCATGTGGAACCAATTTGTACAAATACAGGGGGCAGAGGAAAGGGTGGGTGTGGGAGATGGGACAGTGGAGAACAGAGAGATATGAGCAAAAGTGAAAGACAGAAGAGATTGAAACAGAGAGATGAGAAAAGACAGACAGAAAGATAGAGAAGAAAGAAACAGATGACTAGGGGACAGGAAAAGCATGCAAGAGATGTGAAAAACAGGAGGGTTACAACCAGAGAGAAGACAGACAGAAAGAGAGAGAGACAGAGGGCAGTAGGGAAAGCCAGCTGAAAAGGACACAGACAGGAAAGGGCAGAGGAATAAAAAGCAAGAGAACAGGAAGATTCAGGGAGAAAGAGAACAACACAAAGTGAGAATTACAGAGAAGAAACAGAAAATTCTGGACAAAAAAAAAAGAACAGTGACAGTGAGAGAGACATGCAGAAATAAAAAGGTTGAATAGTGAGACAGAAGTAAAGGAGGGGACAAGCTAAAGGAAGAGACAGATTTAAAGACAGACAGAGAATGAGAGAGAGAGAGAGAGAGAGAGAGAGAGAGAGAGAGAGAGGGAGAGAAAGACATGATAATAACACAGTAGACTGTGTGAGTGTAGGGCAGGGCTCATGTCTCTCTACACTCCTTTACTGGAAATAGTGACGGGTGGAGCTCAGGCTGCAGAGCCAAACATAATGACAAGTTCAGAGATAAAAATAAACACACGTTCTTTTACAAATGTGTAAAGAAATTCCGTGTTGGGGGTTAAGGGTATGGCTGGTTAGACACACACACACACACACACACACATAACACCGTACCTAAGTGCTGCTCTAATCTGATTGGTCAGATCTACTACACAACAGCAGTTCTGAACTCACTTGTTCTAATAATTTATCGTTTCTATATTTCCAGCTCATTCAAATCAGAAATCACGAAGAAACTATGGATTCCATCTGATCTTAATCACGATGTCCCTCAGTAATATACATACTTAGATTTTAAACATAATTTATGGCCGATAGTCTTGCGCTGTTGTAGGACAACAAGGAACCTGTAGACTATTTCCTACAACAGCATTCATTTTTGACAGTGAAAACAAATCTGATATTGCTGGGACTCTTGAAATGCAACAGACATTCACTCATCTTCTACCGCTTATCCGAACTACCTCGGGTCACGGGGAGCCTGTGCCTATCTCAGGCGTCATCGGGCATCAAGGCAGGATACACCCTGGACGGAGTGCCAACCCATCACAGGGCACACACACACTCTCATTCACTCACACACTCACACACTACGGACAATTTTCCAGAGATGCCAATCAACCTACCATGCATGTCTTTGGACCGGGGGAGGAAACCGGAGTACCCGGAGGAAACCCCCGAGGCACGGGGAGAACATGCAAACTCCACACACACAAGGCGGAGGAGGGAATCAAACCCCCAACCCTGGAGGTGTGAGGCGAACGTGCTAACCACTAAGCCACCGTGCCCCCCCTTGCAATAGACATGAAGTAGAAAAAGTAAGTTTTGTGACATCTATCTGGAATAGGCACAGTGCAAAAATAAATAAATAAAAAACCTCATGTGATCAGTATATAATCAGACCTAAAGTCTCTTTTTTAATTATCACACAGCGAAAGCCAAATGAGTTGAAAAATCCCTTCATTGAGTGCTACACTTTACAATGAACCCTGAAAACTTTTAATACACGAAGCACTTAAGCACTTAACCTCACATGCGCTACATCCTGAACTTTTTTGTTCGCGTAAGCACTGCTGAAACGGATACTTTAAGAGCGCTGTTAAAAACAACAGATGATAATATAATGCTGTCTTTAATTGGCTTTGTTGCTACGTGCTCAGTTCCTCTCCTGCGGTTCAGCACGTAGCTGCAGTGTGTTCACAGCGCATGGGAACACATATGTATGGAAGATGATGAAGCTCTCAGACAAGTGTCACAAACGCAAGAGAACCTCCAGGATAATCCACCCATCTGATAAAACATTCTTCTCTCTATCCTTCTCTTGTTCCATTTATCCATCAATCAATATGTCTGCACTAAGGACTTCTCCATCCATCCATCCATCCATCCATCCATCCATCCATTCAGGCTCAAGTGGTTAAAGCTCTGGGTTGTTGATCAGAAGGTCATGGTTCAAGCTCCAGCACTGCAAAGCTGCCCTGTTGGGCCCTTGAGCAAGGCCCTCAACCCACTCCAGGGGCACTGTTTCATGGCTGACCCTGAGCTCTGTCCCCAACTTCTTCCATCTTCTTCTTCCATCCATCCCTCCATCCATCCATCCAATCCATCCATCTATCCATCCATCAGATGTTCTAATTACCTCACCATCCATCCATCAGCCTGTCTGTTCTTGGGACTTCACTATACATCTAGTCATAATTCCATCCAACTATCCAACTTACGAACTTTCTGTTCTAAAGAAATCAATCCATCCATCCCATCCATCCCTCCATCCATCCATCCATCCATCCATCCATCCATCCATCTATCCACCAGGCTGTCTGTACAAAGGAATTCACCATTCACCCATCTGTCAATCTACAAGGATTTCTGTTCTAAAGATTTCATCCATCCATCCGTCCATCCTGCCATCTGGCAGTTCATTCATCCATCTGTTTCTCTAAGGATTTGTCTATAAAATTAAATTGGAATCCATCCATCCTTCCATTTATACATCCATCCTTCTATTCATCCATTCAATCAACAACCTCTTTATTCATTTATACACCCATCGGCCTATTCATCAATTAGTTCATCCATCCTTCCTATCCTTGACAGATAGACTATATTAATTCATCCATCCATCGATCTTATTTAACACAAGCCAGAACAGAAACTAGGTTGTATGTAGACCTTCACATCTCACCAGCATTAAATGTAACTAGAAAACAGTTAAAACATGTTGTGGTACCAGAGGAATAAAACACCTCTAGACATGGTTCTGAAAAATCATCTTCTATAATAATTACTCCTGCGGGTGAATTATCAAGGCTCCGGTGTAACTTACTGTAAATGATATAACACTATAAGATCCTCATACTATTTGATAATAATACAGAGTTCCAGGAAGTTGGGAGTAATCCAATGAGGTCATGTGAGCCTCTGAGTGAAGGGTTATGTGAATGACAGCGCTGGGCTCATAAAGCTCCCTAATCTCCTTATGTGTTCACACAGACTCTCTCCACTCATTCACCTCCACTGATATTTAATCAAACCCTAGCGTATTCCTGCTGGTCTGTGGGCAGGAAACCAGTGGCAGACACACTATACTGTACAAGCCAGGGTTTAATAAATATAAGAATAAATGTAGAAGAATAAGTGCAAGCAGTTAAAAGCACACTTTCACTAGTTACTGTACCTCTAGTCAGGTTTCCAAGCCAAACTCACTCCTACACTTTTGTCTGTAAAACGTCACTGATGCATTATTATGTCTTATATAAACAATCAGACTCAAACTTCCATAAAAACTGTACGACTCTGTCAAGTCATGCTTCAGTCTATCAGTTACACAAACGCAAGAGAACCTCCAGGATAATCTGGTAAAACCTTCTTCTCTCTATCCTTCTCTTGTTCCATTTATCCATCAATCCAATATGTCTGCTCTAAGGACTTCTCCATCCATCCATCCAGGCTCAAATGGTTAAAGCTCTGGGTTGTTGATCAGAAGGTCATGGTTCAAGCTCCAGCACTGCAAAGCTGCCCTGTTGGGCCCTTGAGCAAGGCCCTTAACCCACTCCAGGGGCGCTGTTTCATGGCTGACCCTGAGCTCTGTCCCCAACTTCCCCAAGCTGGGACATGTGAAGAAAGAAATTCACTGTTCTGTAATGTATATGTGGAAAAATAAAGGCATTTTCTTCTTCCATCCATCCATCCATCCATCCATCCATCCATCCATCAGATGTTGTAAGTACCTCACCATCCATCCATCAGCCTGTCTGTTCTTGGGACTTCGCTATACATCTAGTCATAAATCCATCCGACTATCCAGCTTACAAGCTTTCTGTTCTAAAGACTTCCTCCACCATCAATCCATCCATCCATCCATCCATCCATCCATCCACTGATGCATTTTTATTTCTTATATACTGTAAACATTCAGACTCAAACTTCTCTGTCAAGTCATGCTTCAGTCTATCAGTTACACAAACGCAAGAGAACCTCCAGGATAATCCATCCATCGGGTAAAACATTATTCTATCTATCCTTCTCTTGTTCCATATATCCATCAATCCAATATGTCTGCTCTAAGGACTTCTCCATCCATCCATCCATCCATCCATCCAGGCTCAAGTGGTTAAAGCTCTGGGTTGTTGATCAGAAGGTCATGGTTCAAGCTCCAGCACTGCAAAGCTGCCCTGTTGGGCCCTTGAGCAAGGCCCTCAACCCACTCCAGGGGCGCTGTTTCATGGCTGACCCTGAGCTCTGTCCCCAACTTCTTCCATCTTCTTCTTCCATCCATCCATCCATCCATCCATCCATCCATCCACTGATGCATTATTATTTCTTATATAAACATTCAGACTCAAACTTCTCTGTCAAGTCATGCTTAAGTCTATCAGTAAACACATACAGCAGTTTAGAATTTTGTACTCAACCCCGTAGAGCACGTCTGTGGCTTCCTTCAGACCCGAAATGCTTTTCTTCTCAGTGCCACCTTTAAGAAGTGTCTGGCTTTCTCAATTGCATTCACACCGCTTTGTATTCAGTGCTGTATCCGGGCATGACTACAGCTCCCGTACGGTTCTGAGTGTTTATTCCTTCGTTCGTCTGCTCAATAGTCTTGGCTTACTGTGTTCACAAACCTTCCATCATTTACTCATAGAGCTGCTGCTTTTGTTCATTATCTCAGATGGAGAAATAATGCTTCTCTGCTACAAGTGTCAACATCGCTGGCTTATGGATTTGCATGTGAATGCGGAGCTCGTTTCAGCCACTGGGTTCATTGTCATCTCACTTTTTCCCTCTCGGTAATGCAAAATGTTTTATTCTTTACTATGATAGCAGGGTTTCTATCTTCGACAACCATCAATTTTTTTTCTATGAAGTGTCACTAGAGAGGATACGGGAGTGGTGGAACTGAACTGGCAGAGAGTCAGAGCAGCCTGTCACCATTTAATAAGAAAAATAATAAGACAACTGGGTCCTGCAGGGGGGCAGAAACAAAACAACAGAATTGGAATGGGACATTAATGCCTCCTGGTTTCCTGTGCTCTCATCGCTGTGGCCTGGGTTTGATTCCCAGGCAGACAACTAACCCAGTCACTGAACCCGAGCAGGTGAAAGATCACCAATCAACCAGCTTGTAATGGGACATGAGAAGTGATGTAATAACATGATTATAACCTGAACTCTGAGCTCACAGCCTCAGTCTGAGTCTGAATCACAGCCCCTGAAGACTTAAGAGGACTGAATGTCCAAGTCAGATGGTTTGGGCTCGAGGCTCGGCGTCTCACCGTCTCCGCTGTTATCGTCTCAGCTCCTGTACTTCTCTGGCAAATCTGATTCATAGCAAAGAAGAGACGGACAGATAGGAGTTTGAACCCGAAAGCCTAGAAGTATTTGCTGAGCTTCTATTAAAAAAATGCATAAACTAATGAGTGTTTCTCTCCTACATCATGTTTCTCTGGCACGGCTTTGAAGTCATCTTTCATCCATTGTTGCTCACATGAAGATACAGAGATACAGAGATACAGAGATACACACCACTATTACATTGTATTTTCTGCTTGAATGAAAGTATCGCTGCTTGATCTCTAACTAAAAGTGGCCTTTTGAAAAAAACACTCCTGCATGCTTGAAAACTATCAGCAATCAAGTGGACCGGCTGAACGTACTGTAAGTGGAACCAATAAATCAGGGTTTAAACTCAGTCCTGATCCACACACTGAGAAAAAAAAACCACACAAACATGCAAACAAACAAACAAACAAACGAACAAACAAACAAACAATCATGTGATCAAACATAAATAAGAAATACTACATCCGTGCTCACACCGGAGACACAGGGACGCGACTAGTAGTACGTTGAAGATACGAAACATTGGAACGAATTATGTTTAAGGTTCGTTTTTATTTTTTCTGAACTGAAAATAAAAAGCTAGATGAAATAAAGTTTTTTTGTTTAATCTTTTTTTTTTTTTTTTTAGTGTAAACTCAAACATAGTCACAATTTATGTTCAAATTGGTCTATGACAGATGAGGTTTTACTGCAGCAACCAGCTCCAGAACACACACACACACACACACACACTTCAAACATATATCAGCACTTCTAATTTACTTCTTAATGTCTATAATCACAAGTCAGATTTCCAGATTACATACAACCTTAAACTAAAATAGCAGCAGGCCGATTTCTCCACACAGGAACATGGGGATAAAAGAACACACACACACACACACACACACACACACACACACACACACACACACACACACACACACACACACACACGGAACTAGATATGTTTGTGCAGTACGGTAAGGCATCTGTTGTTGTGTTTTTCCCATCTGAGCTCCCACCTCAGCAATCGTTCTTTCAGAAGCGAACACTAAATCCCAGAAGACGTTCTGCAAGCTGGACTCCGAGCGCTCTCCAGTTAGTCATACAGACAAATATATCGATTACTTCTGAAACTTAAGACTGTGGGAAACAATCAGCGGCCGTGCATGCACTCCATTTCGGCAGATTGGATTTCTCCTGCCAGTTACCTTCAGTCATCAGTAACACAATGTCCATGAAGAGAGTTTTTATTAACTGTAAATAATTTGGCTTGGTGTCAATCATAACAGGACGCTCATGGAAACACTGCTATCCTTTGTGTCCAATACATTGGCCATATTACCCAGAATACACTGTGAGTGTCTGAGTTTAAACAGGATTTAATGGTCGTGAGTCAGTTTAAATTAAAGTGAACAACATCATCTGTAACATGGAGCTTCATCTCTTTAGGTAAAAAACGTCATTATGACTTTTATGTAAACTGTCTCAGTTTCACAATTTTTGGGGAAAGTAACTCAGTTTTACTGTTGAATATTTTACACAGCAGAACGACACACTGCTTAGCTAACCGATATTTAGCCTTTTAACTACTAATGTTTACTTTTCTCCTTCATTCCCAAATTCTCACTCACTCATCTTCTACCGCTTATCCGAGCTTATCCGAACTACCTCGGGTCACGGGGAGCCTGTGCCTATCTCAGGAGTCATCGGGCATCAAGGCAGGATACACACTGGACGGAGTGCTAACCCATCGCAGGGCACACACCCTCTCATTCACTCACACAATCACACACTACAGACAATTTTCCAGAGATGCCAATCACCCACCATGCATGTCCTTGGACCGGGGGAGGAAACCGGAGTACCCGGAGGAAACCCCCGAGGCACGGGGAGAACATGCAAACTCCACACACACAAGGCGGAGGCGGGAATCGAACCCCGACCCTGGAGGTGTGAGGCGAACATGTTAACCACTAAGCCACCGTGCCCCATCATTCCCAAATTACAGCAGTAAATTTTAGGTCTAATATAAAAACACTTGAATATTTTTTATATATCGTAGCAAGGCCGAACGTTCAAATCTCAGCCTCGTATCGTGTTAATGTTTCCGTAGTAACGGCTCATAAACGGCCACTTTACAGCAGACTATTTGACTAGTAATCGAAGGGTAATTATAAACAGATTTTACAGAACATCTTGGTTAACAATGTAAAACATTTCATTGCTGATGTGGTAGCATCATAAATAAATAAATAAATAAATAAATAAATAAATAAATAAATAAATAAATAAATATATATATATATATATAATTTATAGTGTATAGTATTCTTGAATAAAATGGAATATCAGAGTAAGAGTTTATATTGTCTTCAGTTCACTGATGAAATAAGAACTCTTGGGCTTAATGGACTCAGGATTACAGCTGTTAATAATTCATTAATGGTCCATTAACTGAGTTTCAAAACCCTTTTTAAAACTCTTTAATTTGGTCTCATTAGCAGGCATGAACGCATGCCTGCAAAAAAGAAATAAATAAATGAAGTAATTAAAAAAAACACACAAAGGCAAATAAATGTTAAAGTGGCATTTTCATGGCCCAATCAAAAAAAATTAAGAAAAAAAAATACATTAAAAAAGTTAACAAAAGAACAATTAAAATAAAAATAAAATATTAATATTAATAAAGAGAATTGTTCATTTGAATTGTTTGAATAAAGTACCAAATGACATTACTGACACTTGCATTACATTAATGTACATCGTCTGGTGATGATGAAAACCTTTTATGTGAAAATTAAAATAAAAATATAATTCATTTATAGTCAGTAAATACACATCTTTTACTCTGGTTTATGTTCATCGTGTGCTAAGTGCTAAATTATCATAATTAAGGATATGTACATGGTGCAACTGTTAATAAACTACAGGTAATAAAGGTAATAAACTCACGCAGGAGGAAGAAGTACTGAATAATCCAATATACTGAATCTAAAAATGTAATCGAGTATAATGATTGTGTGTAAGAGATCATCAAACTTATCCCTGAGAGTCTGGCTGGTAAAACTGCCCCTGATTGCTCTTCACACGTGGCAGGAACATCACGGTGCAAACTAAACGACTTAATTTCAGCTACATACAACTGTACTGTACAAAGGGTGAAAAAAAGAAGCTAACTAGCTAATTAGTGACCTAGAGATCCCCCGGTGTTGTGGATTTATGGACTCTGTTTGGTCTAACGGTGTTCAGCAGCTCTGACTGTGGCCTTTATGCTCTTCATGAAAAATAAGGATGCAATGTTTCTGTCTATTATATCAACAGATTAAGAGTACATTCATTTTATTATGAGTTTTATATTTTATTCAGGCCTTAGAGAAAGATACAGTAGTAGTGCCCCAAAACCCAAGGTTGTAAACGCTTGGGTGGGTTTTGAACAAATGAGTTTGTGCCCCACTGGTTACCTCATTATGGAAAGCCAAAGAGAACCAAATTTGCACAACTTCACGTGTTCGTGAAGTGAAGTGAAGTGACATACGGCTAAGTACGGTGACCCGTACTCAGAATTCGTTCTGTGCGTTTAACCCATCCAAAGTGCACACACACAGCAGTGAACACACACACACTGTGAACACACACCCGGAGCAGTGGACAGCCATCTATGCTGCGGCACCCGGGGAGCAGTTGGGGGGGTTCGGTGCCTTGCTCAAGGGCACCTCAGTCGTGGTATTGCCCACCCGAGACTCGAACCCACAACCTTAGGGTTAGGAGTCAAACTCTCTAACCGTTAGACCACGACTTCCCCAAGTTATCCTCCTCACACCCTGACAATGCTAAAATACTGTCAGAAATGATTACAATTCATTTTTTAACCATAACCATGGCTATAGTAAGATCATATTTTCTGCTAAACAAGTATCAGGCCACCCAAATATCACCCAAATTTGAGTGAGCTAAACCAACCGCTGCCCACTGCTTCCGCCGGCCCAGTCGAGTAGTGCATTCACACTGAAAATTCAAAAAGACAAAGCACATTTCAAGTTCCCGGGAAGATGAATTTATTCAACTAAAAAACTAAACGTGGACTGCTGCACGCTTCATTCACTCAGCAGCCGAGGGGCAAGAAACCAGTCACTGAATCTGATGAGAAAATAGGTTTCAAGACGGCTGAAAAGACTCCGGTGGATGAGACGCCTTCCAAATGTCTTTTAACTTAGTCCACATTGTGTGATTTTTTTTTTTTTTTTACATTTTAAAAATGTACTGTAATTAGCTAAAGCTAGCAGCATAGCATTACCTACATTTGATATCATTCACTATCAGCTGGGAAGTAGCTTATATTTCCATTAAGCAAAAAAAGTTTAATGTTCCAATTGTGATGACTTTTCTAAAATTCATTTGCTAGACAAATGTCTATCATCAATTATCTTTAGAAAGAAAAACTCAAGCGCTACAGAAACTGAACTTGCAAACTGTTAGCTAATAGCATTTGCTGTGGGGTTTGGGGTAGTTTTTTCTACTGTGTGGTGAACGTTTTGAAGCCTTTTAGAATCAATTTCAGGCTTTCCTCAGTGTGAAATGGATTTTAGTCCATTCTCAAAGCAATTTATGGACATTTTACAGAAACCA
>NC_083472.1:1810000-1832500 GCF_030014155.1 Tachysurus vachellii | reverse complement strand
ATGAAGGATGAGATGTTTATAGACTCATTTCAAGCTTGAGATGATTAGAATTTGTTTAGATGTGTCTAGAAACGTGATAAATATTCAGATAAATATATTCAATACAATCTCAGGTTCGAATATGATATAGCGTCGTCGAGAGAAACGCAGCGTGAGACGAAATAAACGTAGCGGTTTTATAAACACGGCTCATGAAGAAGTCATTTCATATAATAATACGGATGAGTTTTCTTTTCTTATTTACTTTGATCTCGCTGATTCGCAGCAGCTCAGAAATCGAGACTGGTCTCGGAAGGGTTTTTTTTTTTTTTTTACCGCTTAATAAAAATAAAAGAAGAAAGACAGAAAGCAAAAAAAAAAAACGTCTCGGAGACGGAGAGAAGCTAGGACGAGCTCCAGATCAGCCGTGTTACCAAACAACAAACAAACAGAAAGTCGTGTTTTGTTTTTTTTTTCCTTTGGAAGATGAGTGCAGTTCAGAACTGGACCTGGTTGCCAAATTGAAGGAGTATTAAAGCCTGATAGATAAACCGAAGATTATTGAGAATCTGACCGTTATAATCCATCTACATATGTGTCACACTCATTAGGCATCCTAAATAGGCGCCATGTAATGGGTTAGTCAAGGCGTCTGGTTTTGATCTGTCTGCTCGTGCTGTTAAAAGTGTGATTATACGTTCTGTTCATTGTATTTAAAAACACTGAGATGCAGATTAGTGCGTTCCATCGGCTCCAGGTCTTAATGCCCAGATGTGGAAAAGAAAATACTACGCATAGGAAATATTCCTGACCTCTCAGGGTGTATATTACGTTATATTAGATAGATAGATAGATAGATAGATAGATAGATAGATAGATAGATAGATAGATAGATAGATAGATAGATAGATAGATAGATAGATAGCTGCATGGATGGATGGATGGATGGATGGATGGATGGATGGGTAGATGGGTGGGTGGTTGTAACAGACGGCCGGTTGCTTGATGGACATACTGACAGAAGAATAGATGAATGAATGGATAGATAGTTAGTTGAATAGGTGGATGAATTCATGGAACAATGTATGGATTTATAGATAAATGGATAAATGGACAGACTGACAGAATAGTACTTAGATGGATGAATAAATGGATGAACAGCCACATGAACAGATTCATGCATGATGGATGAATGGATGGACAGTTAGATGAATACATGGATGGATGGATGGATGGATGGATGGATGGATGGATGGAAGGATGGACAAACTGATAGAATGATAGTTACATGGATGAATAAATGGATGGACAGCTAGTTGAATAGGTAGATGGATAGACTGATAGATGGATGGAGGATGGATGGATGGATGGATGGATGGATGGATGGATGGATGGATGGACAGCCAGATGAACAGATTCATAAATGGAGGTATGAATGGAAGGTCAGTTAAATGAATGTATGGATAGATGAATGGATGGACTCCGTCCAGGGTGTATCCTGCCTTGATGCCCGATGACGCCTGAGATAGGCACAGGCTCCCCGTGACCCGAGGTAGTTCGGATAAGCGGTAGAAGATGAATGAATGAATGAATGAATGGACGGATGGATGGATGGATGGATGGACAGCCAGATGAACAGAACATAAATGGAGGTATGAATGGAAGGTCAGTTAAATGAATATATGGATGGATGGATGGATGGATGGATGGATGGATGGATGGATGTGGTAGCCTAGTGGTTAAGGTGCCGGGCTAGCAATCAGAAGGTTGTGAGTTCTATTCCCACTTCCACCAGGCTGCCACTGCTGGGCCCCTGAGCAAGGCCCTTAACCCTCAGTTGTTCAGTTGTATAAAAATGAGATGAAAAAATGTAAGTCGCTCTGGATAAGGGCGTCTGCTAAATGATGTAAATGTAAATGGATGGATGGATGGATGGATGGATTTATGGACAGCCACATGAACAGATTCATGGATGATGCATAAATGGATGGACATTGGATGGATGGATGGATGGATGGATGGATGGATGGACAGACTGACAAAATAGTAGTTAGATGGATGAATAAATGGATGGACAGCTAGTTGAATAGGTGGAAAGGTGGATGGATAAATGGATGGATGAACAGATGGGGGATCCAGGAACAGGCTTGGATTTGTCCATCCCTGATGCAGCCAATCACCACGAGTCATGTGAGAATCTGTATTATGTCGTGCTCACTGGAACTCTCTGGAAGGAGTCTCCAGTGTCTTCAGGGTGAAGCTGGGACTTTTCTGCCATCTTCAGGACAGAGGAGTTTATGCTTATTTGCAATTACTAGATAACACGATAGATAAAATTCCACAACATTAAACGTACCAAAAAAAGTAAAAGTCATTCTTTATTAAATAAATGTTTATATATCACTGGAAAAATAACAGAACTCTGATTCATGGATTATTTTCTAATAACAGCATGACTCATAGTGTTATATTACTTATTCCATATTATTTAATATTACACACTTTCACTGTGTGTGTTTGTGTGTGTGTGTGTGTGTGTGTGTTTAATTACCAACAGCTAGTATCTGCCAATGACATAAACCCCAAATTATAAACCATAATGAAAACATTGTGTGTGTGTGTGTGTGTGTGTGTGTGTGTGTGTGTGTGTGTGTGTGTGTGTGTGTGTGTGTGTGTGTGTGGCCAGATTGATTACTGCATTAAAGATCATAAATCATAAATGAATGATGGGCAAGGAGGTCACCATAGCAACATATTAAAAATGTTTATACTCCGAGCTTCACGCACACACACACACACACACACACACACACACACACACACACACACATACACACACACATACTGTATGCACATGCACAAAACACCTGTGGGTATATAGGAAGTCAACAGCCGCCTTACACAGGAAGTAAAGATAGAGATGCATTCCGAGAGAGAGAGAGAGAGAGAGAGAGAGAGAGAGAGAGAGAGATAGAAAGATAAAGAGAGACAGAGAGAGAGAGAGACAGAGAGAGAGAGACAGAGAGAGAGAGAGAGAGAGAGAGAGAGAGAGAGTTGTTGTATGACCTTGTTGCTGGTTTTCATCATGCTCATCTTCAACCCCTTTCCCTTTTGTGCACATGTATATGCTAGTATATGTTGTGCATGTACAGTATGTGTGTGTCTCGGTGTGTGTGTGTGTGTGTGTGTGTGTGTGTGAGCTGTCCACACAGCTGCAAAACCCCTTTGTCTATGTGTTGTTCTCTTATCTTCCTGTTCCTGTGTTGCTTGGCCAAGCACGTGTGATCGAACAAAATCAGCCTCCGCACAAAATTAGCGTCACTTACAGACGCACACACAAACACACACACACACACATGCGTGCAAACACACACATGCGCGCACACACTCACACAAAGACATCCAGAGCAGAGGGACAGCCATGGTGGGTACAGCACTTCTGCATGTGTGTGTGTGTTTGTGTGTGTTTGAGTGGGAAAGTGTTATTCTTTCCTAATTGCTGTGGGAGTTGTTTTCTATCACTGTTTGTCTTGCTTTTATCCCTCCATCTGTATAGAGGATAGAGATGGATGGATGGATGGATGGATGGATGGATGGATGGATGGATGGATGGATGGATGGATGGATGGATGGATGATAAATACATCACTAGTGAAAGTATTAAGGCAAAGATGAGTGTATGGATGGATAAAACTGGAACAGATGGTGAATGAAGGTTGGGATGGATGGATGGATGGATGGATGGATGGATAGATAGATAGATAGATAGATAGATAGATAGATAGATAGATAGATAGATAGATAGTATACTGACTTACCGGTGAAGAATTAGATGGATGAATGAATGAATGATCACTTGTGGATGGATAAATGGATACTGGAAGAATAAGGGAAGAATCTTTACTGGTGAAAGAATGGAGGATTGGATGGATGGATGGATAGATATATGGATGGAGGGATGCTGTATTAAGGAAGGGTGGAAATAAATGGAATGAATGAATGGTTAATTGTGTACTAAGGATGAATGAGTGCCGATTGATGGAACGATCACAGATTGATGGATGGATGGATAGATGAATTAATGGACGGAGGGACGAATCAATATTTAATCGCTTCACTGATCTCTAACAGCACTTTAAATACTGACTATCAAGATGCTTTGATTAAAATTAAAAGCTAATTCGAAGCATGCGTTTTTATTTATCGAAACGGCCGATATTCTACATTAGCGTTTTGGAAGACGTGAAAGCTTTCAGCAAAAAAAACCCCAAAAAAAACCTGAAAGCCAGCTGTGTTAAATTAAGGGTGGAATTGGGCACAGCAGGGTGACAGAGCTGGAGGAACACACTGATGAGCAGCAGCTTTGGTGTTTTCTAGCATCTAATCTCAGGAAGCTCACAGATCCATCAGAACTGTAAGACTGCCATTGATTTCATTACGTGTGCTCAGATATTTACAAAAGGTCAAAGGTCATGTCAAACCGTTGACTCTGAGAAAGTGTCATTTTCTTCCTTGATTCCTTACTTATAGTAGAGAACATCACTGCACAGAAATGTATATACTGTAGTTATGTACAGTCAGAAGGACGGCCGTGTGTCCGTCTCGTCCCGTTTAGACCGTTTGAACGCTGGGACCCTACGTGCAAGTAGCGAATATATTAGTGCTCATCAGAGTCATATTCACGTGTCGTATTCAAGCATCAAAAAGGTCAACAACACAATAAAAAGCAATAAACCCCTAGGGCGGAGGCGTATAATCAAAACGCACACAGAAGGCAGGTGACACAGAAGGCTAGGAAGACATAAAGAACCAAGAAAAAGTAACACCATGGATTTGCTATTTCACTTCGGGAATTACGAGTCTTCAGATCGAAAAGCAGGTAGGCATGAGGAAGACTGCGCTAGAGCTTCTGTTACATCTCCTTAGTTTTGTCTTTTTTTTAATGTCAATTCAGTCAGCAGATGAGACACTGAGACTGCTGATGGCTAAAAGTGATATAGAGGGATATCAAACAGGATATGAGGAATGTTTTCTTCATACATGTTCCTTTATTTTAATATACAAATGTGTGATACAGATTTAATTAATTTCTAAAAAGTTAGGCTCATACACCTAAATCAACCCCCATGTGCACGAACACACATGAGCACACACACACACACGCACACGGAAATCAGCGAATAACCTTTGTTAAAGTGTGTAAGTTCCAGATCTGTCTGATTCCCTGCGCTCCATGTGTTGTTAATATTATTCATTATTCATCGGGATTTGTTCTGATTTCTAGTTCCTGTTTTTTTCTGATTGCACATTCTCCTCAGCTTTCATCCAAATCCCTTTCTCCGCTTTCCTTCTTGGTTACCTGCAGGTTCGGCAATAATGACAATGAAAAAGATGACAGCGGTGGTGCCACGATTTAACAACCCCCTCTGCGAATGAGAAGTGTTGGATACTATTAAACCCAGGACCGACTGCGTTGTCAGGATGTTCAGATGCTTTAAAAGGTTGTAGAATTTCAGTCCTCCACCAGGCAGCATCACTGGGGAGGGAAAAACGGCATATCTAAAGCCTCGAGCCTGGAGAGACTTTATTATTTCAGCAGGCCATAACAACGGAACCATGTAGAAGATTTTCCAGCTTATAACTGTTGTGGGTTAGCTTTCTAGTTCCTTTTTAAGGTTGATTTATGTTTTATTTCTTTTTCTAAATTAAATTACTGAACCAGACTGCCAAGTAAAAATGGTTCTGCAAACATCCCCCTACCCAAGTGCCTATCTAAGCTTTCTCAGCAACCTGTCTTGGGCCCTGGTTTTCCCCTGTTACTGGATGTTAGACAGGCTCCTTGCTTCATGTGTAGCCACATCACTTGAAAAGCGTAGGCGCTCACAGGACCCCTGCTCCTTCCTGGCCCTTGGAATGTTAATTTCAACACCACTGTACCTAGTACTGCTCCTGGCCTCACTACCATTTGCACTGCTGGGATTCCTGGTCTGGGCACCTCTGCAGGCGTCCCGTCACCCGTATATCTATTCATACCGCAAACCAGACACAAACCGGGCTGAACATGGTACCGTTGCGGGATCTGGGGCAGGAATAAGTGAATGGCGCCCACAGGGTCGCAGTTTTTGCTTCGGCAGTGCCAACGTGTGCCTTCTGCCGGATTCGCTGGCTCGCTTTAACAACTTGGCAGACACACAGCGCAGGGCCCGAGAAGTGGGCAAGCGCATCCGTAATGGTGCGAGTCGACCACAGATCAAGATCTACATTGATTCTCCAACAAACACCTCAATTAGTGCTGTATCCTTCTGCAGCGTGGCCACCCAAGGCTTCCGAAGAACATCCTCACTAGACCACCGTCCAGAACCAACAACAGTAAGTGATGGTGACAGTGATCCTGCTGCAGAGTGTCCTGTGCATTCATCTGGTGGAACGAATACGGACTGTCCCGTTCATAACGAGCAAAGTGTTCCTGAATGTCCATTGCACTCAAATGGGGAAGAAGCATCTTCAGATTGTCCGATCCACCAACTGGCAGATATGCAGGCATCCAGTGATTGTCCAGTCCACTCCACCACAGTGGTCACAAACTCAGAGGATTGTCCCTTGCATCCATCTGGGGTCCAAATCAGTATCACATCGCCTGACCCTGAGCCTTCTGAGGCTGAAGACCAAAATCATCGACCCAGTGAGGGAGACATAGGCAGTATGCACAGTCGCACTGCCTCCCGCGAGTCCTTGACCCGTTTCCATGGTGCCACAGATGGAGGAATCCCATCCAACAATACACTCTCACAGCACCGTACCTCTCTCTTCAAAAGGCCCGTAGGCCGCAAGCGTCGGCACGGGGACGATGGATTTGACCATGAGATCTCAGCCTTTTTTCCTGCCAATTTGGATTTCCTGTGCCTGCAGGAAGTGTTTGACAGACGGGCAACGGAACGGCTCTGCGGGCAGCTGCACCGATATTTCCCGTACATCCTGAGTGACGTCGGACGCTACGGCTGGAAGGGTTGCTGCTCAAGATTCAAGTTCCTAAACAGTGGTCTTCTCTTGGCCAGTCGCTACCCCATCCTAGATGCACATTACGAGTGTTACCCTAACGGCCGTGCAGAGGATGCCCTCGCTTCCAAAGGTGTGCTCTATGCCAAGGTAAGGGAGCTCTTTATGTACATTTGAAGTCATGTAAAGTAATTAAATCAAGTGGAGTGTACAGAAAGGTTCATTTTAGGTTAGTTCTGTTCTTAAGTTTACATTAATTGCTCCCTTGTGGATTTGAACTACCTGCATATACAGTACATTACATTAGGCATATTTCTGTAATTGACCAGGACGTCTTCGCTTCAAAAACTTACAAAAGTTTGATTTTGCTTGACTATCAGGAGACAATCTTTTGTGGTGGTCTTTGCACTGTCTCTTCAGGGGTGTATTTGGCTTTCTGTGGTCAACCTGGTTTGCTGCACACATCAATAGCAGTTGCGCTCTGTTCTTGCAGCCACTTCCTGGCTTTCTGTTTTAAATCGTATGCAAACCTATGCAAATGTGAGGATTCAAGTGACACAGTAGCCTTCAGAGATAAACTCAATCAGCTAGAGTTGAACTGTGATTTTATTTCATTTTTAATTTTCATTCTGTATGTTTAAAGGTTACTGCTTTATTGCTTTATAATTAAATTGCTTCTGTTTAAAAAAAACACCAAATGGTCTTAACCAATCTAAAAATGTTTCCATTTGAAACAAAAGAAATTTTGAAGACCGTGTTGCTTTCTGTTGGTTTGACTTCACAAGCTTGACTGTAAAGAAGAAATCTTGCTGTTAAAGCAGGTCTTGTGCAACTTTTTGCTGGTTTGCTGGTCCCTTGCTTGCAGGCAACATGCATTCGAGTGTAAGCAGTTTTTTAGCAGATGTTTTTAAGTTCAAGGGACATTGCTTTGTCATCACGTCATTAGCATAGACAAAGTCATTTACGTGTAATCACGACGTCGAGGATGCTGCAGTGCCCTCTAGTGGAACTGTTAAAAAAAACGTTAAGACTTTTACTGATTGTAGTTACATTTTACTAGTAGATCAAATATAATAAAAATGTTCAATTCTGGAGGAGCATAACAGGGTTTTGAGTTCAATTGAAACAACATGTGCATACTTTTATCTGAAAGTAAACCTGTACATTGAACCAATACACTATAAAACAGCAAAGAGGCTAATATATTGTAATAAAGTAAATCTTGGGAATTATATAAATAATCCGTTTGAGTATCATAGACTAGCTACATCTTGTGGTGAATATATATATAATTATAAGTCAAAATTCTTGGAGCTATTTGACAGCTCTGATTTCTGCCCACTGATTCAACTACTAGGAGATAACATTTTAAAATCTAACAGGGAGAGATTCGTATTTGACCTAAACACAACTATATGCTAATGATATATACACTAAGTGAGATTCTTTGACATGTTCAAGTTTACTTGAACTTGATGGTTCTCTATCTTCTCAAACTCTCCTACATTATGTAAATGTGGCATTAATCCACTAAAAAAATAAACAATAAACATTTTGTTTAAAATGGTGTAAAATGCCAGCTAGCAATAGAAATAGCAATAGCCTGTGATATATTAGCAACTTAGCCTGTTAACTTTTTGGGCCATTTTCTGGCCCATAAAAATTTTTGACAGGAAAAATATTACAATTCCATGTAACATGACAGGATTTTAATCTCCCATCACTTTGACAAACACAACTCAGCGCTGAAGTGAGAAAAAAATGATGGACTGAGAAGGCGAGAAGAGAATATTTCTCCAAACATTTTTATAATACAATAAAAGTCAGAGTGAAAATTATTATTATTATATTATTTCATTCATTCATTCATCTTCTACCGCTTATCCGAACTACCTCGGGTCACGGGGAGCCTGTGCCTATCTCAGGCATCATCGGGCATCAAGGCAGGATACACCCTGGACGGAGTGCCAACCCATCACAGGGCACACACACACACACACACTCTCATTCACTCACGCAATCACACACTACGGACAATTTTCCAGAGATGCCAGTCAACCTACCATGCATGTCTTTGGACCGGGGGAGGAAACCGGAGTACCCGGAGGAAACCCCCGAGGCACGGGGAGAACATGCAAACTCCACACACACAAGGTGGAGGTGGGAATCGAACCCCCAACCCTGGAGGTGTGAGGCGAACGTGCTAACCACTAAGCCACCGTTCACCCTTATTATATTATTTAAAGCTGAAAAAAATTCCTCATCCCAATTAAACTGGAAGTCTTATTTTTCTGGGAAATTATGAATTACTGTGGAATATGCAATCAATTTTACCTTCATTTGAAATTATATCTTAATTTCTGCAAACGATTTATATTCATATATATATACTGTATATCGTCACTGTCAGACGGAATCCTCGTATCTCCAAAACCGTTATTTTTCAGGAAATTAAAAAAACGCGTACCTTATCTGCAGTGCACAGGGTTTAGTCCGCTCTTTGTTTAGCGATTGTCTTGCGCTAAATTCCCGTCCTCAGATGAGCACCAGAACTAGCGGGGGGTCAAGATTTTTTTTCTTTGAGCCCAGTGTTTTGAAGACATTTACCTCAGAAGACGTGTTGATTCGTTGCGACTCTTCTTGAGGAGAAATATGCCGTGAAGCTCTCCTGCGGAGTGAGGAAGAGGTGGACAGTTGAAGTGTCCAATGGAGTTATGAGATTTGCGCTCAAGCTATTTTCAAGACTTTAGATTGGTTAATAACTTGTAAAAATTACAGACCCACGTGGGGACTGACCAATAGCATCGATATGTGAAAAAATATGAAATTGACCAAATTTATACATACAAGGTTTCCACCCGAAAGCGACGATATATATATTCATATATATACTGTATATATATATATATATTCATATATATATACTGTATATATATATATATATATATATATATATATATATATATATATATATATATATATACATCCTGGCTGAATAGGTACAATCTATTTGTAATCTAAATTCTGTTTTTATGTCACAAACAAGTCAAAAAAGCATGTCACTGTACGTCGTACTGTGAATTTTTTGGGTGCAATGGTTAAATGGTCAAGTGGTTAAAGTGGCCCAGCACTGCCAAGCTGCCACGGTAGGGCCCTTGAACAAGGCCCTTAACCCTCACTGCTCCAGTGGTGCTGTATCATGGCTGAACCCTGCACTGATCTCTAAAGTTGGGATACATAAAGAAAGAATTTTAATGTGCTGTAATGTAGATGTGACAAAAATAACGGATTTTAGCTTCTAATAAAATGTAAATCTCAGGAGCATGAAAATGAGGCTGCCCAAAAACACTGCCAAGCTAGGACACTTTTATAGTTACACACCCAAAACTGCCTCCGTCCCAAAGGGTAATTTTGAGCGGTTCAGAGCAGCCATTGGTCAGGCTCGACTCTGGATGCGAGCTCTGTGAGTACACACGCTGAATAATTTATAACGGTGGCTTTGTAGAGCAGAGCGTCTTTTTGAAGTCTCTCATGCGTAATTCGTAAAGAGAGACGGACTCCTCTGTTCTGATCTTTTGTTCCTTCTGACTGTGGAATTGATGTTGGTTTCTATTATTATTTTGAGCTTTGAGTCGTTCTAACGTGGAGCCGAGTGAAGCCGAGTTTTTCATTGCAGAGGGATTTTTCATGTGGAGAGTGTAGTAATAGGTCATGAATGGTTAGCACTTTAGAGAGAGAGAGAGAGAGAGAGAGAGAGAGAGAGAGAGGGAGAGAGAGAGAGAAAGAGAGAGAGTAAAGTGCAGTAGTGCTCATGTTTATCACCTGAGTCCCTGACTGAACTCCAATTCTGTTGTCAGTGCCTGCCACACAAGCCTGCTAACTGCTGTCTGTGTGTGTGTGTGTTTGTGTGTGTGCTGGGTGTGCGTGTGTGTGTGTGTGTGTGTGCTGGGTGTGCTGTCAACCACTATCAGCCTCTGGCATGCTGTTGCTTAGCAAACGGCACTTACTGTCGTCTCTCTCTCTCTCTCTCTCTCTCTCTCTCTCTCTCTCTCAAACACACACATATACACACACACACACACACACACACACCCAATCACACACCACACACCCAGCGTGCGCGCACACACACACATACGCACACACATGCACACACACATACACAGACACCACACACACACAATCACACACCACACACATACACACACACCCAGCGTGCGCGCACACACACATACGCACACACATGCACACACACATACACACACATGCACACACACATACACACACATGCACACACCACACACAGATACAGCATGCACACACACACACACACACACACACACAATCACACCACACACACACCCAGCGTGCGCGCACACACACAAACGCACACACATGCACACACATATACACACACATACACACACAATCACACACCACACACACCCAGCGTGCGCACACACACATACGCACACACATGCACACACATATACACACACATGCACACACCACACACACATACACACACAATCACACACCAGACACACCCAGCGTGCGCACACACACATACGCACACACATGCACACACACATACACACACATGCACACATCACACACAGATACAGCATGCACACACACACACAATCACACACCACACACACATACACACACACACACACACGCACACATACACACAGATAAACATCGTCAAATCTTCAGGTTTTGTTTTTGCACTTTACCAGGTCCACTTGTGTGTGTGTAGAAGTTGTGTGTGTGTCGCTGTCCAAACTGTTGAATCCTGGACTGTGATTGAACAGAACGAGTCGATTCATTTCCTAGAACAGCAGCTCTGAACGTAGCGCAGCTTCATATCACATTATAATTCTCCTTCTAATGTGTTCTCCTTCCTGAATTAAAAGAAATTGTGTAAATATTGATGTTGTGAAGTCAGAGGTAAAGCTGACAGAGACGTTTACTAGAACTTTTTAGTTTCTCTGAAACATAAAACCCCCTTTTTTTGTCTGAGTAATTAAGAAAATAAAGAAATGACTCTTTCTAGCTGCTAAAACAAAACTGAAAACAGACGCACTATTTTAATCAAACACCACAATACCTAATGTTTTATTGGCTACATAATAAAGCAAGGGCGTGATCAGTCTCTGAAGATCTCTCAGTGGGACTCGTTTACTAATACGACTCTGTCCTTAACGTGAGATTTGATACCTAGTTAGTGTGTAGTTTTGTATATAAATCATCTACAGGGTCATGTGGTGTCTGTGGACTATGCAGCATGAATAATTGAGATTATATCTGGACCTAAGTCAGGTTGCCTGAGGTATCATGAGGCAAGCTGTGTTTAAAAAAAATAAAAAAATTCATAAACAAAATTTCAGACATTTACTGAATATGTTGTATTACAATGTGTGTTTAAATGTAACAGCAGTGTAGAGTTTGGGCTTCTCTTCATGCTGATGGACAGAGGATTGGAAAATGTTATCTGGAGTAATACACACACACACACACACACAAGCTTTGTAATGCTCATGACTCATGACTGTACTGAAGCTGTTTTGGTAGTCCGTGTTTCCTGACACCTTATTAGTGCATATTGGTTTTTCCTTTAATTTGTCAAGATGTGATAAATGAATACGACCGGCAGGCAGCACTGATAAACACGGTGAAGGAAAGAGGCAGGAGAGATGGAGTGAGGAAAGGATGATGAGAGGCAGAATATTAATTAAACTCGTTTCCCATAGGACGCAGCAGCTCTCCAGTTCCAGCCTTCCTGAGAACACACTCATACTCCTTATTATTATTTAAAAGCTGTCTGAGGTCTAAATCAGAACGCAGTCAGCATCTGTGTGTGTGTGTGTGTGTGTGTGAGGAGAGAGAGAGAGAGAGAGACAAGATTGTCTTCTCCTTAGACTGTTGTGTAAGTGTGTGTAGGTGTGTGTGAATGGCCAAGTGTCACTTGGTGTTTGAACCGTGTGTGTCATTCTGTGTCAAAATCTCACTTAAAATTTGTGGTAGAAGTGTGTGTTATTCACCATGTCTCTGATTCTCTCTTACTTTTCAGTAATTGTGTGTGTGTGTGTGTGTGTGTGTGCGTGTCCCAGTTTGTATCTGTCTCCACTTGGTGCCTTAGTCTGTTACTGTATGTGTAAGTGTATGTGGGTGTTTGAGTGCCTGTCTAAGTGTCGCTTAATGTTTGAAATATGTGTCTTGCTCTGTGTGTGTGTGTGTGTGTGTGTGTGTGTGTGTGTGTGTGTGTGTGTGTGTGTGTGTGTGTGTATACACAGTGTTTCCAGGGCCACCATATTAGGTCACTAGGTAGGTGTTCAGTTACTGACTGCAGGCCATCTGTTGCTCTGCACAAAAGTATTGATGCCCCTCGGGCCAATGTGTGTGTTTATTCTACAAACCTACAGCACTTTAATACACACTCCATCCTTATTGCTCTCCTTGTAGGCTTTAGTCTCTAACCACAGTTATACAGAATAAAACTCATCTCTCCAACGTGTGTTTAAAAGTCTATTAAGTTGTATTCATGGGTTATTTCTTATTTTCAAGGACACTTATTTCATTCATTTTCCCAAAGCTTGTACATAAAAGTTACATTATAATGATGAGAGAGTTCCAAGTTCCAAAATGTACAGGATTCGATATCCCATCAGACATGTTTATGTACGATGCACGGTTACAGCCCAGCACGGTTACAGCCCCATAGATACGGGATCGGTGCCATCGTATCTTAATTGTTTCTTGGAGATCGTTATACAATATAAAAAAAATCAGAAATAAATAAAAACTTAATGTCTCTTTAGAATCCAGTGCATCCAAACCCCTCATGCTACTGGTCAAGGATGCAAAGTGTGTGAACTGTGTGTGTATTATCCCTGTTGGTTTGTAGAGTCACGCTGTTTGTTTGTGAACATAATGCTGATGAAATCTTCGAACCAGACCTAAAGTTTCCAGCTCATGAGCTTTGATACTTATAACGATGAACGCAGATGTAAACTGTTTCCTCATTTCAGCCCCTACGTTTGCGGACTCTCTGTGAAGTCTCTGAGCTCAGCGGTGGTACACACTTCCAGCCAAGCATGCATAAGTACCTGAAATATTCATTTCACACTGCAGGACACACACACACACACACACACACACACACACACACACACAGAGAGTCAGAGCCAGAGTGAGACAAGCTGCACCGTGGCAGTGGATTAACTCAATTCCATAATGGAATTAAATTTACGAATCACCACTGAGGATCGTTTACATTTCCTAGCTCCGCCTTTATAAACTGTGCCGCCTGCATTTTATCCATCCGCATTAATTAAGCATCCAGGCTTTTTGCTTTGGCACCAAACCATGTGAGTTAAAGGAGATCTTTCTTACGACTGATCGATTTAATTCACTTGTCTTAGTACTTATAATTCATCTGCACTCTACAGTTACTCTGCATCCAAGCGTCAGACTCACTAGACTACATTTAGTTCTTGTCCGGAGTTTAATAATATAATAATAATAATAACCTTTATTTTGCTATTATTTTGCTATTTTATTATAGTGCCTTTAAAAGTACATCTCAAATCGCTTTACAGTACAAAAGCAAATAAAACAAACAAAAATACACCACATAATATAAAGATTAAAATTAAAGCAACAAGAATAGACGATAAAATAAGCACAATGTAAAATTACAATTAGTCAATTAAAAGCTACCCTAAAAAAATGAGTTTTTAAAACGGCAAGAGATTTTTTTACTTGCCTTATATCAGTTGGTAAAGAATTCCAAAGTTTTGGAGCTAGTGAAGAGAAATTCTCCCATCGATCGAAAACGAGTCAAAGGAACAGTTAAAAGACCAGTTTCAGAAGAACGAATGTCGCGAGATGGAATATAGGGAATTAAAAGCTCAGTCAGATATTGAGGAGCCAATCCGTGTAAGGCCTTGTAGGTAAGCATATGGTAGCCTAGTGGTGTTGGGCTACCAAGGTGTTGGGCTACCAATCGGAAGGTTGTGAGTTCGATCCCAGGTCCACCAATCTGTCACTGTTGGGCCCCTGAGCAAGGCCCTTAACCCTCAATTGCTCAGCTGTATAAAAATTAGATAATGTAAGTCGCTCTGGATATAAGGGCGTCTGCTAAATGCTGTAAATGTAAGCACCAAAATCTTAAAATAAACCCTAAACCTAACAGGAAGCCAGTGCAAGGACTCCAAAACAGGAGTAATACGATCTCTTAACTTTGTTCTAGTTAGAATTCCAGCAGCCGAATTTTGCACTACCTGCAATTTGTTTAAGGTAGCTTTTGACACCCCAGACAACACGGCATTACAGTAATCCGTACGGGAAAACACAAAAGTGTCGAACAGTCTCTCAGCAACACAAAACGACAGCATTGGACGCAATCTGGCAATATTTCTGAGATGGAAGAAAGAGTTTAATATTCAGTACACTGGATTAAATTTTTAGGCCAAATCTGTGTCACCTCACTTTAAAACACACTCAAAAACTTTATGATGTCGTTACTCGGCTGTCGTTTTAGTTTCCAGGTTGTGTGAAGTCATGTGGTACGACCTGTACGCTGAATGGGATATTCTCCACTTCACTCTGTGATGTACTGTCAATTTTTTTATAAACAAGGCGACGCCATTTAAAACCAGCCAATGTTTTATTCTTTGAAGAATGTAATAAAAAAAAACGGACGTTTTCCTGCTTACTAAAAAAAAAAAAAAAGAATAAACACACCACACACAGTCTCAGATGTTGTGTGTAAGAAGGTTTCGTGGTAACGTACAGTACATATTTGTTTATTTCATAATTACTCATAAGCACATAGTCACCTTTGAGTTTTTTTATTTTATTATTGGATGCAGAAAAAGCTTGCTTTAATTCCTGTCTGGCTCTCTGTGCTTTGAAATACGACAGGAGGAGGAGGAAAGGAAGCAGGGAGGGTGTTTGGCTGTGTGTGTGTGTGTGTGTGTGTGTGTGTGTGTGTGTGTGTGTGTGTGCCACACAGGAGACGATCTGTCTCTTCGCTGCTGTTTAATCTGCATTAAAAACGAAAACCTGCATCGATCCAAATGACATCAGACTTCACTAAGCCAGTCCTCCATAAATCACCAGTAAGAGGCTGAGAGAGAGAGAGAGAGAGAGAGAGAGAGAGAGAGAGAGAGAGAGAGATGAAACCACAGGCATGGGTTTGCCAAAGGGAAAATTTGATCAGATTAAACAATGAAATATCACAAAACACTTTTAATCAAGAGTAAAATAAATGACATTTATTCCCCAGTCCTTAAAATTCATCTCTTAGAGGTTATGTTGTAGAAGTTACAGATGGAGGCTAAGCTACAGTATTAGCTTTTATGCTTGTGACATTTAGTTAGCTAGCTGTAACATTAACTAGCTGTACGCTGACTCGTTTTTTTGTTGTTCAAATGAGATTTATTTAATTAAACATAGCTTACATTTTTGTCCTGTTGTCATTTAATAAAACATGTAGAATGTATCTTGAAATTAAATATACTTTAAATCTGGTTAGCATTGTGTAATGTATACTAACATTCATTTAGATAGCTAACATGGCTAGCTTGGTAGCCTGTTTTTGTTTGGAAATATGAATCAGGGGATTTATAACACTAGAATATATATAATAGAGAGAGAGAGAGAGAGAGAGAGAGAGAGAGAGCTATATATTCTAAAGTGCACGTAGTTGCTGAACAAGATCAACACTGAATCCGTTAGTATTTAAATCACACTTATATATAGAGAGAGTAATCTACACTCCAGTTAGCGTCTCATATACAAATGCTCTCATCTGTGTGTTCAAACTGGGAAGGCGTAATTACGACGTCAGGTGTGTTCGAGTCATTTCGGTCAGAGCGAGACGGAGTTTCTCTTAATCAACTTCAAAAATGACACCAAGGTTTTAAATGAAGAACAAATAATGTGCATCAGGTGTGTATTGAAAACTCCCTCTCATAATTCCGACTTCATGTTGAACTCATACATAAGACATGACTTGAATGCACCATCATTTTTGAGCTTATTACACAGGGATTACTTTTAAGTTTTTAACGTGGCCAGGATGAAACAATGCTGTGATACAATATCTGGGAAAGAAATGACTACATGTGTATGTTTTGGAGATATTCTTTATTCACAGTCACTTCTGTGATTCATCTCGTAATAAACGAGTACTGTATGTCTCTAATTCAATTCTTTCTAGAAAGTTAAAGGTGGAGTCTCCGTTGTTTGAAAGCCAATGTCAACATTTAAAATCACCAAAACAAACATGCCCCTAACCCAGATGGGTCCCACCCCTGTATTGATAGCTCCGCCCACACATACATATGTAACCCAGGCAACTAATAGAAAGAAATGTGTCTTTATCATAGCTGAAGGGAAGAACAATACGATTGCAGATAAACAAACAAGCAAAAATGACACACAAGCATAATCATGTAAAGGACAAAGACATATATTAGTTCTGTGTAACAAAGTAAAACCAACGTTACTCACCTATCGAGAAGGAAAAAAGCGCCTCGGCGTCTTAAGTAAAGTTGGTCACATATTCACAGATTGGAGTTTCCCGAGTCAATAACTCCTGAGCTAAACACTGTTACTACACAAAACACGGTTGTAGCTGCGTCTCTACATTACTACGATAGAAAAGAGGTGTTATTTGTGTAGTAACAGTGTTTAGCTCAGGAGTTATTGACTCAGGAAACTCCAATCTGTGAATATGTGACCAACTTCCTGCTCCTTCAGTTCTCTCCAGCGCTGGAAAGCTGATCCTATATTAACACGTCCTACTTCTTACCTTATCGTAAGTCTTTCTTCACTTTCTTTCTTTGTTTTTATCCTCCATGTCAATGTTAAAATCGCTTTCTGCTAATGTCACACATGCGCACTGAACACTCTCTCCGCCCATATTGACAAGACACGCCCCTTTTTCTCATTGGCTACACGTTTGTTTTGTATTTGTTTTGTTTGTCGTCCCGATTCAGTTTTCTGAAGCTTTTCTCAAGCGACGGAGACCCCACCTTTAAGGTGTCTCGTTCCACATCTTCCTGCATACTTTTAAAAAATGTTTAAGATTAAATAGAGTTTATTCTTTTGGAAGAATTTGATTATATTCATCTTTATACACTTTCTGTATCAGTAAGAGTCTGTAATATCACTCAGACCTGTCAGGTGTCTCAGGGTGAAGATCCTGTAGCTCCAAAGACACGCAGCATGTCTGAATTGAATTTAACGTAACATCACGCAGATCAACAACGTCCCTGTGTCTCTGCAGGTCCAGGTGGGCACCTCGCATCAGGAGCAGAGGATTGTGGGATACATCACCTGCACTCACCTTCATGCTATAGAAGGTGAGCGACTATGGATACACACATACACACCAAACACACACTTTAAGCACTAAAAGGGAAATTACACGTATTTCTTTTGTGTGTGTGTGTGTGTGCTTGGATCAGAAACGCACCTACACACACAGAACACCTCTCCGACTCAGTCACAGTACTGAAACCCACACACACACACATCTAACTCTTTCTGCACAGATTAATGATCACAGCCCCTCCAACCACCCACACATTCTCTCTCTCTCTCTCACACACTTACATACACACACATATGCAGTGGTGCGTAACCATGGCAATGGGTTGTGACCGAGTTCAGCGTCAGTGCTGCTATTTAAAGGCTGTGGACGTAGGGAAGACAGAGCTCCCTGCTATTCCTGGAGCTTCACACACTCACGTCTGCTAGCGATGCTAATTACAGCGCACTCAGCTTTATCAGCTGGAGTTAGATTTTTACTCTGTAATAAAACACTGTTGTAGTCCTGCAACCTTCGTGTGTGTGTGTGTGTCCTTCTTCATCATGCCAGACACAAAGAGAAAATGCCTACTACAATTTAACTGACAAGTCAGAGGCCACGCCTTCTTTGTTGTGACTGACAGGTTGGCAGCCACGCCTCCTGCCTGGTATTGATAAGTAGAAAGGTCACACCTTTTTGACTGACATGTAGTAAGGCCATGACTTTTTTTGTGATTTGCTGAGAGGCCACACCTCCTTTACTGTGACTGACATGTAAAGAGACCATATCTTCTTTAGAGGCCTCATTTCAGTGCGACAAAAAGGTAGAAAGGCCACACCTCCTTTACTGTAATTGACAAGTAAGCCACACCTTTTTCATTTAGACTGGCAATCAATCAGGAAAGCTTTTATAAGGCTCATAGGCCAGGCCTTCTTCACTGTGACTGACAGCTTAGAGGACACGCCTTCTTCACTGTGACTGACAGCTCAGAGGACACGCCTTCTTCACTTTGACTGACAGGTACGGAAGCCATGCCTTCTTCACTGTGACTGACAGGTACAGAGGACACTCCTTCTTCACTGTGACTGACAGCTTAGAGGACACGCCTTCTTCACTGTGACTGACAGATACAGAGGCCACGCCTTCTTCACTGTGACTGACAGCTCAGAGGCCATGCCTTCTTCACTGTGACTGACAGTTCAGAGGCCACGCCTTCTTCACTGAGACTGACAGACACATAGGCCATGCCTTTTTCACTGTGACTAGCAGGTACAGAGGCCACGCCTACTTCAATGTGACTGACAGCTTAGAGGCCACGCTCGCTTCATTGTGACTGACAGGCACAAAGGTTACGCCTTCTTCACTGTGACTGGCAGGTACAGAGGCCACGCCTATTTCACTGTAACTGACAGCTTAGAGGCCACGCCTTCTTCATTGTGACTGACAGGCACAGAGGCCACACCTTCTTCACTGTGACTGACCGACAGAGACCATGCCTTTTTTTACTGTGACTGACAGCTGAGAGGCCACGCCCTCTTCACTAATTCACACACACAGAGGGCACAAAGGAATTATAATAATATCTCTATGTAATAATGTAACTATAATAAAGTCCAGTCTGTGCTGTCAGTGATGTAGAGAAACTCAAACTCATGTCCTGAATTGATGAACGTTAGTGTTATATAAAGCAGATCTGAGGTTGTGACAGCGCAGAGGAGGCTGTGTGTCGCTCTTTAATCGTCTGTGTACAGTCTCAGCTCACACCACAGCCGTGACTCACAGGCTTTCTGTCTTTAAATACAGCCTGATTTCACCTTAATGCTCAGAGATACACAACATCCCCCACGCACACACACACACACACACACACACACACACACACACACACACAAACACACGCACACAAACACACACACACACAAACACACACACACAAACACACACAAACACACACACACTCACACACACACACACACAAACACACACACTCACACACACACACAAACACACACACACAGAAGCTCTTAGAAATGTGTGCTTTGAGAAGCTCAGGGAACGCTGCACCTTTCATTCCTATATACACATTCACACTCTCTCCCTTGTGAGTTTCTTTTAGTCTTGTTTTTGAATAAGAGCCTGAATTTGTGCATTTACTCCCTCTCCATTTATTTTGTTTACCTTTCATAAGCTTTCCTTTCCTTTCCTTTCCTTTCCTTTCCTTTCCTTTCCTTTCCTTTTTATTCCCTCACTCCTTTCCTTTCCTATTTCCTTTACGTTCTTTTCTTTTCCTTTCCTTTCCTTTTTATTTCTTCACTCCTTTCCTTTTATTTCCTCTTTCCTTTCCTTTCCTTTCCTTTCCTTTCCTTTCCTTTCCTTTCCTTTCCTTTTTATTTCCTCACTCCTTTCCTTTCCTTTCCTTTCCTTTTTATTTCCTCATTCCTTTCCATTTTATTTCCTTGTTACTTCCCCTCCCACTCCTTTCTTTCCTGTTACCTTCCCATCTCTTCTCTTCTCTTCCATTCCCTTCCCTTCTCTTCTAGCAGTGGGTGTATGTATAGAGTATGAATATTTAGAAGATTCCCAGGGTTCCACCAGGGGGCAGTGTTGAGTGAACTTTAGCAGTCTGCCTGTAAAGTAGCTGTCATTAAGAGTTTGTTAATTGTTAATGTAATCTCCGCTGTTACATTCATTGTCTCTCTCGTCCAGGCGACGCGTCGGTGCGCTGTGAGCAGTTGGATCTGCTCCTGCAGTGGGGCACTGAGTTTAGGAGGGTCACGTCTCAATCTGCAGGTCAGGAGAAAGGTATGGAGGACCAGGTCGCCTTCGACGTCATCCTCGGAGACCTTAACTTCGATAACTGCTCCTCGGGTAAGTTCACTGCTGGAAAATATGTCCATCATATATCTAGTAAACTGATTACAATTTTAAGGAACAGATCTAAATGGCCAGCAGAGATTTCTCCAGCTACAACATGTTACAGAAACATGTACAGAAACTTCTGTAACATGTTACGGAAATGTTACAGAAGCCCCAGACAAGAAGTTGTGGGAAAAAATTCAAGTGACAAAAAACTTTAAACCAAGCAGGCAGTAAAACATTACTCATACAAAATAACAGGTAAAATAAGCAGTAGGTTTCTAGAATGTTCTCTGTATGGTCTCAGTGCTTGGCCCCCTAAAATCCTGAACAGTGTCAGTACGGTTTCAGCATTAAAAACCCAAAACTCACCTTCAGAGCTTGGACCCCCAAAAAAATGACAGCAAACTAATTTTATTTGAATAGAATAGAATAGAACGGGGCATAGAAGCCTTTATTATCACCACATATACATTACAGCACAGTGGAATTCTTTTCTTCACATACCCAAACTGAGGAGGTTGGGGTCAGAGTGCAGGGGCAGCTATGATACAGCGCCCCTGGAGCAGGGAGGGTTGAGGGCCTTGCTTAAGGGTCCAGCAGTGGCAACTTGGCTGTGCTGGGCCTTGAACCCCGATCCTCCGATCAACAACCGGTTGAGTCACCACTGCCCTATGGGTTTTCGCACATCCCAGGTTATTATGAGCCTGTGGTCAGAGTGCAGGGGAAGCCATCGTGCGGCACCCCTGGAGCAGGTGAGGTTAAGGGCCTTGCTCATGGACCCAACGTAGATGTCTCAGCAGCTTGTGGGCTTGAACCCCGACCTTCCGATTAGGAACCCAGCGCCTTGACAGCAGGACCATCACGTCCTCACGTGTAGCGCTTTTTACACTGGACAAGCTTTAAGATGGACAGAAAAAGAGAATCAAGTGAAGAGGATTATTGTAGCATATCGTCGCTGTCGGGCGGAAACCTCGTATGTCCAAATTTGGTCAATTTCATATTTTTTCACATATCGATGCTATTGTTCAGTCCCCACGTGGGTCTGTTATTTTTACAACTTATTAACCAATCTAATGTCTTGAAAATAGCTTGAGCGCAAATCTCATAACTCCATTGGACACTTCAACTGTCCACCTCTTCCTCACTCCGTGGGAGAGCTTCGCGGCATATTTCTCCTCAAGAAGAGTCGCAACGAATCGACATGTCTTCTGAGGTAAATGTCTTCACAACACTGGGCTCAAAGAAAAAAAAATCTTGACCCCCACTAGTTCTGGTGCTCGTCTGAGGACAGGAAATTAGCGCAAGACAATCCACTGCAACGCGGACTAAACCCTGTGTAC
>NC_083472.1:1757500-1805000 GCF_030014155.1 Tachysurus vachellii | reverse complement strand
CTGTAAGCGCATTTGATAATGTACCTTAAGTATACTAATGTTTAATACACTTTTACTTTACCGTGATATGATACATTATCAGCACACATGATAGTAAGTAGCTACATGCTAAGGCTAACTTTTTTCTGTGTTAATGATAAAATAACGTTATGTACTTTCTCCATCACAACCTCCGTTTATACAAATTACATGGAGCTGCACGTACACGTTGGATTCGCCAGGTTTGGATGCTAATGTAGGTTCACAAAGCCAGGAGCATTAACAGTAAAGCAACATCCGCCATTGTTGATGTGTTTGTGTTTGCTGCTGCTGCGCTAAAGTTGCTGGGACACGTGACACGTAAACAGTGACGTCAGACTCGGCTCTGTGATGCTCTCTAACCGATGGAAAGGCAAACCGGTTCTTAGAAGGTTCGCCAGTGGAACCAACTTTGAACCAGCACCAGTGCTAGCTCTGAACCAGCACCCGGTTCTTTTTGGTGGAAAAGAGGCATAAGATGCACCCAGGCCTGGGTTAAAAAAACGGTCTCAGCAAGCAGCCCACTCTGCCACGATCAGAGAAATACGTGTCAAGAAAGGGTTACAAATCCATTTCTAAGGCAATGTGAAGTCAGCAAACCACAACCAGAGCCATTATCTCCAAATGGAGAAAACACGGATCTGTGGTGAATCTTCCCAGAAGTGTCCGGTCTACCAAATTCCTCCAAGAACACAGTGGTTACTCATCCTGGATGGCAGGCACCGCTCGCTTCAGATAAGGTCAGAATTCACCAGTCCACTGTAACAGAAAAACATTATAATTTGGTGAGTTGCAGTGAGTTGAGGATCACTGCTAACCAAGAGGAATATTAAGGGCTAGCTTGGCTGTGGAACTCAGTAAGAACATCAAACCAACAAGACAACATGGTGGTGGTAGTGTGATGGTGTGTAGATGCTTTTCTGCTGGCCATAACTGGTAGAACCAGGAATTCTACTAGAAAGTCCTAGGGTTAGGGTTAGGGTCATCAGTTTGTGATCTGAAGCTCAAGTCCACCTCTGAATGGTTCCAAAGAAACAAAATGAAGTGTTTGGAGTGGCTTGAAGTCTGACTTAAAGCCTGTAGAGATGCTGGTGCAGGATGTGAAAGATCTCCAGTGTGGCTAACTTCAAGCATGCAAAATGAAATGAACTGATTTATGTTTAAACGTGTTTTTGTTTCTTTATCTTCTTCTTGTCTTGTATTACATTTTGTATGAGGATCTGAAACCATTTAGTGGGACAAATATGTAAAAATGGAGGAAAACCAACGTGTCTTTAATGGAATTTGTACATTTAGATTTAGACCACTGTGGACTTTCTGAACAATCTGGAAAACTAAACCAGTGCGAAATGGGAAAGGGGGCGGAGCTTCCAGGCAGGGCTGCTCAAACGACTCAGCTCGTCTGATCGTCCGATTGTAATATTGGGAAATAACCAAACATCTAAAAAACTCTATAAAAGATGACATCTTTTAAATGACTTAATTTGTTATTATCTTTCTCACCTCTTAGCCACCCACACGTGTGGTTTTTCTGCATCTGACAGTCACTTTATTTCCTAAAAGTCCTAACGTGTGTATTGTTGTGTTATTGCAGGACATCGAGGAGTTCAGTTTCATCACTCAGCTGGCCGGACTGACCGATCACCTCTCTGTGTCAGCGCGACTTGCCGTGACTACAGGAGAGGAAGAGTCATAAATCCAGCTTCCTGTTACACAAAGCCACGTACAGAGAGAGAGCGAGAGAGAGCGAGAGAGAGAGAGAGAGAGAGAGAGAGAGAGGAAGCAGAACTAAGTCCTTCCCAGTTGCATAGTGGAAAAGAAAATTAGTATGTGACGTTTTAAATCTTGCCTCATCCTCATCATGGAGGCAAGGCGTCACACACACACACACACACTCTCTCACTTACACCCACACACACACACCAACACACACAAACCACAGATGGACACGCCGTCCTCTGTTTTAACCAGAGACACCACAGCTATCTCACACTCTCACTTCCTCTTTCATCTTGAGCGAAATTCTAAGTTTCGCCTCATCACGCTTTATCACACACGTTCGTCTCAACCGCTCTACTTTTGCTTCTCCGTCACCTACGACTCGAGTAGAAGACTTTTTTTTTGTCGTGCCATGATTCACGGAGGTTTTACAGGGAAGCCTGGATTCAGAGTATTGCATGTTCTGAAGGTTAACACACAGACAACGTTTCCCTTTAGCTCTCCTCAAGAACCTCAGCGAGAAGTGTCTTTCTTTTCTAAATCTCTTTCTAGACCTTTCTATGGCCGAGCGCCGTCTTTGTACAGAGTTTGTACACCGAGTCACCTGATGAGACTCAAGCCTGCTCATTAACTACAGTCAGAATAATTCTCTCTCCTATTTCTAGCGGTTTATTGTAGCCAATCTTTGAAATACAGTAGTGATAGTGTGTGTGCGCGTGTGTGTGTGTGTAAGTGTGTGTGTGGGTTGAAGATTTTTAACAGTTTGATAAATGCACAGCCATGAAACTCCACCGTCCTGCACGACCATAAACTCCTGAAAATGATTCGGATTCAGAGATCTTCAGGTTCTTCTTCTCTCTCACACTTTCTCTGTCTTACACACACTGTTTTTTTATTCTTCAGTATTGCTACGTACACTCACGATTTGAAGTTCATCAGCCTACCGGTCAGAGTCGATCTTATGACATCGTTCACGACATTTCTTTTCATTCGACGTAGCATAAATATTGGTTTTAATTGTGCCACATAGACCTTTAGCATTAGCATTTTACTGAGTTAAAGTTAGTCGCCTAGCTAGTTCATTTAGCTAACGTGACCCGCTCTAGAACTCTAGCTAGCTTGTTAATATCAGACTAACCTTCTGTCACCATGTCATGCTATCATTTAAATCGGTATCCATGCTGGCTAAAGAGCCAGATAACATTTGGTCTTTATATTGTGTAGGTTTGCTAGCAAACATGTAGTGTAAACAAACGGCAAGCTAGTTAACTTTAAGCTTTGCCGTTACGTTTACGACATTTTTTTAAATCGAATATTATTTCATGCCTGAACTATTTTGTGTGGTAAAACCAGTATTTCTTTCTAAGCATACTGAAAGTCGAAGAAGTTCTACGTCAGGGTTGCGTTTGGCTAATGACTGATTTAAGCCCCGCCCCTTTCTGGCATAGAGATGCCTTGGAAATTGTCACTCACAAATTCAGGACTTTTTTTTATAGCTCTGAGGCTTTAAGTGAGTTTGCGGTACAGTAAAAAGACTTTCTGTTCAGGGTAACAAGGCTTTCTGTGTCCCCTCTGAGCCAAGAAGACCGCGCCTGTGCAAATGTTTACATGCCCCCACCCACCTACCCACACCCTGCCCTCGCTCAACACTACGGAGGACACTGATGCGACTTGGACCTGAAACGACTGCACCACACGAACGAACTGCTGTACTTTCTATTCATCTGTTTGCTTTTATATGCATTGTATATTATTATTATTATTATTATTATTATTATTATTATTATTATTATTAAGCAATGCAGTGTTTTCCCGCATTAGCTGAGGTGCTAAACAGTTCACCTGTGACAGAAATTGGCATCCTGTCTGAATCCTTCTTAAAGTCCTAGTGTAAAATTGCCAAAACATGCAGAAGTTAAACACACAGTCGGGTCTGAAAACCTGAATTCGTCAAGAAGGAGCATTTTATTTAATCAGTCGCTAAGAAACACGGATATAAATCACACGTCAGCGAGAAATCACCAAAAACAAATCCAAGGTAAATAACAAGTAAAGCAAAGAAATTTTTCTATTTTTTTTTCTAGATATAACGTATATTTCTATCATATAGTGTAGAATTACTTCGTACATCCTGTACACACTTTGTTTCATCATGCATCAGTTTTTCACTTACATTTAATATTTTACACCTACATTATAACAGCTATAATCAGACATTTCCACATCAGACACATTTTTCTCTTAAATTGTTTGAGAGTGTTGCTCCCGCTCCTGAGGTACACAGTCCTGCGTCAGAAAAGTTTTAGTTAGGCTCGGTTAAGTTAAGGTGCTGAGACTGGAGACATTATTAAATAAATAAATAAATAAATAAACATCTTTACAGAAAACTTCACCATACCACCGAGGGTATTATTATGTCGCTTTGTAGAAGCCAACATTCTGTTTTCCTATTTCAGCTTAGACAAAAATTTATACAATTTTTTATTTTATAAAAAAAAAAAGCCTAGGGCTTTCGAGCCATATGCACCAAATTCGGTTATGTTGTAGATCCTGGTCTGAAGTTTGTTGCTATTACTTTTCTAAGCGATCTGAGTACCAGTACTTCCGGTACCGGGTCTCAAAGTGGCCTTTTTTCCCATAGACTCCCATTATAAAATTTGGAGGTTTATAACTCGGCAAAACTCGGTTCCTTTAGGGTGATACTCTGAACAAACTTTTAAATTGGTGTACCGACTGGCCTTTCCGATTGTGCCACAGCCCCGCCCCCAAAATATGCAAAATCAAAAAACTTTTTACAACATGGACATGTGATATATCAAAACACTCAGAACAATGAGGGGAACTTCCTCAAGAGTATTCAGATGACGTCACATAACGTTACATGATGTCACGTGAAAATAAAAAATTAGCACAACATGGACATGTGACATATCAAAACACTCAGAACAATGAGGGGAACTTCCTCAGGAGTATTCTGATGACGTCACATGCTCGTCTCCACTTACCTTGTCAATGCCAACATCAAAGTTTGTCGCTACGAACTTTACAAATCTAGTTCATTTTTGTTGTTGTTGTTGTTGTTGTTTTTTTTGGTAAATAAAAACACATTTTTAAAATCAGGTCAGTTTTAGGAAGCGTCTCACGTATACGAGTCTCTTCAAACGAGCCGTTACTATAGCAACCGTAACGTATTAGAACAAGCGTGCGAATATATATCAGAGCCGTGAATGACACCCTTTCGGACCAATGAGAATCGAGCATTTAACGGCGATTCGGTTTAATACCTGATGACATAAAAACTTTCAGGACTTTCAGACCCGACTGTGTGTATAATGATGAATGCCACAGAGATATTCTGGTTAAAGTATAAGATATTCTGGCGTTTTATTTTTATGTTTTTTCTTTTTTAAATGTAGATTTTTAGAGTGTGTCAGTTTTTGATATTGGTCTAAATATCTAATTCAATACAAAGTTCTAGAACAAGATGTTTAAAGGTTGCCATGTTGACGAAATGTAACTCTTTCTGTTCCTTAAATGAATCGAACCACGTTTGTCTTGACTGCTCGTGAGAAGATACAAGAAATTATTTGATTAATCGATCAGTCGATCATTCAATCAGTCAGTGATGTTGGTCACCCAATGAGGCCATGATCATCTAATGTAAATAATTAATCAAAAATAATCTTCATTTAGTACTTTTACCTCAGAATCCTATATCTTTTTTATAGATAATAGCTTTATTTCTATAGCACTTCATGCGTTTTTAATTCCACGTCCTCGTCGAGGTGCTCTGTGCACCATCAGGAAAACAAAAAGGTGGAATTTGTAATATACACAAGGACCGTCTAGAGCATATGTTCATTGCGTAACGTTGGGTTCAGCGATTCTTTTGTAGAAAATCGCTTGAAAAAGCAGATGCCTTTTTTTTTTTTTTTTTTATAGCCCCAAGCTCTACCCAGAATGCATTGCCGATGCCCTGGATAGCAGTCTCGGAGTCATGGGTTTTCTGTATGTGATTTCATGTATGTTTAAAATAAAGTTAATATCTATCTGCTTTTCCATGTTCAGTTGCTCTACACCGTGTACAGTGAGATTCCCATGATTCATTGCGACCGAGTCGTAGCACAGAGCAGCTTTATTCAGCTGTATCACCACTAGGGCCTGTGACATGCTCCTATGAGAAGGTTTATGGACGTCGTGTACTGTATGGATGTCCTTGCAGCTCGTTTGTGTTTCTCATTCCTGGAGAAACCTTTACTTCATAAACTCACTGGATTCAACTCATGAGCTAAAAACGAAGCTGAACTCTGTTGCTCTTCGTTTTAGACAACCTTCTGGCGTTCCTGCCGTGATCGAGGAAAATTGCTGCGCTAAGCGAGCTAAGAGATAATTACAATTTTTGGATAAACTTATTCTGTCGTCAGACCAGGTTTTTCCGCAGGACCACGATGGAGAAACACTACTCCACATATCATCTGACTGAAGACTTCGAAACATGGACACTTCACTCCAGAGGATGTTTCAGGTAAAGGTCAATTCTTTTACATAGACACTGAGGTGCAGTTTCACGCACGTATTTAAGCCTAAAGTGCTTTCTTTTTTTCTCAGAGTCCGGTTCAAGACCTCAACATCAAAGAGTTTTTCTTTTAGAAAGATGTTTACGAAGAACCCTTAGGGAACCCTTTGTATACATGAGCGTACTGTAGTACATCAAAGCAGCTGGGTTTGTTTTGATGTTTCAACATCTTGGTGGCAATAAATCTTCAGGATTATAACACAAAGCATTTTTGATTTCCAGCTATGACACCAGATCAATGGAAACCTTCAAAGATAGGATGAGTGAGCTCCAAGGCTGCTGAAAAGAGCTTCAGTTCTCTTTTCTGATCATTTTCAATGCAACAAATAACAAAGGAGTAGTTTAGTTTTATCCTGGTTGTGTACACTACATGCTGAATAGTTGTGTACCTCTGACCATCACGTTCAACTCATGTCCCTGCTGAACATCTCACTCCAGATTATTTCCCCCTGGGTTTCCTGTTATAATCAGCGACTCTGATGTCCAGATGTTGAGGAGACTCCAGTTCTAGTTCATCCTAATCCCCAGTGGTGTTGAGTCAGAGTCAGGTCTCTGTGCAGGACACTCGAGTTCTTCACTCCAACCTTCACCACCACACCATGTCTCTTCATGGAGCTCAGGAGCTTTGTGCACAGATGTGCAGTGTCAGGCTGGATTAGGGATTGAGTCTCGTAGTTCCAGTGAAGCTACAGCACAGAGACCTCTTATAAAACAGGTTTGGGGATAAATTACATACTGTATGGGTGTGATGCTCTGGGGTGCACATACTTTTAATCACATAATGTATATTTACTAAAATATTGCAGGAGGTGTCTGATTTTTTTCCAGAGCAGGTCTACACTTGACCATGATACAGAAGTGTATATTCGAATAAAAGACAAAGAAAACAATATACACTTGTTCTTTAGAACGGGTTTTAGCAACGGTTGCTTTCTTATAACTCCATCTCACTCCTGTTTTTTCCCCCAAAGTTCCTGATGAGTCATCATCTTCACAGCCAGGGTGACTAAAATCCCATCACATACAATGAGAAGGGCTGAAAACACAAATGCGAGCTGTGAGAAGTGACGAGGAAACGTTTTGAATTCAGTGGGAAAATGTCTGGAATCTACGGTAGAATTCATGGAGAAGGAAACTGATGAGGTTCCATCATCACATCAGTTATCTGTCATAGGTTCGCGTCCCAAATCGTATACTCACACAATATTATAAACTCACTCACTCACTCATCTTCTACCGCTTATCCGAACTACCTCGGTGACACCTATCTCAGGTGTCATCGGGCATCAAGGCAGGATACACCCTGGACGGAGTGCCAACCCATCACAGGGCACACACACACACTCTCATTCACTCACACTATCACACACTACGGACAATTTTTCCAGAGATGCCAATCAACCTACCATGCATGTCTTTGGACCGGGGGAGGAAACCGGAGTACCCGGAGGAAACCCCCGAGGCACGGGGAGAACATGCAAACTCCACACACACAAGGCGGAGGCGGGAATCGAACCCACAACCCTGGAGGTGTGAGGCGAACAATATTATACACTCTACACACTAGTCCAGTGGAAGGGGGCGGGTTTATGACGACGGATGAAAAAAAAATTAAAGACACTCCTGGTGGAAGAGATGTCTTAGGGCCTTTTTACACCCGGTCACTTCATGTGTTGTCTCTGATCCGATAGCTATCTGATTGGTTAAAAATGTTCCATTTACATTAGGCCACATAAATGCGTCTCGGCGAATCAGATATCGATCCGATCTTTCTACTCCCGCCCAAAATGCTAATATATTTTAATTAAATAATTGAAACGGAACATGCTTTGGTGTTCGCGGTTTTCAGAACGCAATCAAAAAGAAGACGAAAAAACTCGTTACGACGGTTATGCTACATCGGATTTATATCCGTCTCCAAAACGTTTCGGAGGGCATTTAGACCTGGGGTCTCATTTATAAAACTGTGTGTAGGATCCCTGCTAAAAGTTTACGTACGCCCAAAAGCCAAAAATGGCGTACGCCAAAAAAATTCCGATTTATAAAACCGTGCGTACGCACACCTGTAAGCAATGTTCCCTTTATAAATCACAGATCACCCACAGATGTGCGTACGTGAACCAGCCTCAAATCCCGCCCTGTACACGCCCATTTTTAACCATAAATAGTCAATGCAAATCACTGTGCGGGCACGAGAGTGGACCTCGTTATAATAAGTTTCCTCTGCGCTCTACAGGTTTAAAAATGGGGTGAGGAGTCAGCGTCTCGGGGGTAGCCACTGTCGCCTGCAGGTTATAATTATATTAAAAACAAAATTGTTACAGTTTCTACTTTTTAATATTGTTCAACATAAGCAAATTCATTTTCAGATGGTGCCCTTATAGCAACATGACTGTAGTCAATTGCGCCGATTACATTTGGGAAACCAGACATTGCTGCAAATTGCATTTTAATTTGGGCCTGTTCTCACACAGTGTAGGGGAACCTGATGTATCGACTACCCATATTAAGTATACCATTCAAAACGACAGATATTATGGCACTCAGGGATGGCTGTGATATACCAGACCTGTAGGGTGAGATGATAGATTCCAATAGAATAATTTCATATACAAAAAGGTCTTAGAGTCAAAGTTGAGGATTACTTATAGTTTTTTTATATAAATAATTTACCTGTCTGCCAATTCCCGCTGGAAACAGCTGGTTGCCAAGAACCCCAGAGTGGTGAGGACTTGTATTTGTACTGGGATGGCATGGTTCCAGCGTGTTGCCCTCTCTAATACTGGACCCAATTCAGCACATAGATCCAAGAGCACAGCTCTAGGGAATCTAAATCGGCTTATTAGCCAGGAAATCATCATGGCCAGGAAATCATCATGGTCCCTGAAAACTCATTCTGTCCTTATTCTGCCATTGGCGTAATCCTCCAACAGTGCCATCATGAAGCATTACATACCCGGGTCACCGGAGGATTTATATGTTTCTAGCAATTAGACTGATCGTTAACACCTTGATAAAATCACAGAATTAATTTGTGGGCGAAAATTTAAGACGAAAATGTTATAGTGAACACATGCTTCTTCATGACGGTTTTGTAATGAACACCGTAATAGTTAGGACCGATGATGAGTAGCGATTGTGCTTCATGACTGTATTTGCACACTTTGACATTTTATGATATATGTACATTAAGGAAAATATTTCGTTTTTACACTGTGTTCTGCAGTTCTCTAATAAAAAGGTGTTTCATGCTATTCTGTATCACATGTAGTCGCGCCATCTCCTCCTGCGCTCCCGTTGTGGACAATGTGACTGTAAGGCAGCGCTGATTATTATGTCGCTTTGTAGAAGCCAACATTCTGTTTTCCTATTTAAGCTTAGACAAAAATGTATAAAATTTTATGTGGCCTAGGGCTTTCGAGCCACATGCACCAAATTCGGATATGTTGTAGACGCTGGTCTGAAGTTTGTTGCTCTTACTTTTCTAAGTGATCTGAGTACCGGTACTTCTGGTACTGGGTCCCAAAGTGGCCTTTTTCCCCATAGACTCCCATTATAAACTTTGGAGGTTTATAACTCGGCAAGCTTTCGAACTATCTACACCAAACTCGGCCAGCTCCTTTAGGGTGATACTCTGAACAAACTTTCAAATTGGTGTACTGACTGGCCTTTTAGTTGTCCCACAGCCCCGCCCCCAAAATATGCAAAATCAAAAAACTTTTTACAACATGGACATGTGACATATCAAAACACTCAGAACAATGAGGGGAACTTCCTCAGGAGAATTCGGATGACGTCACATGCTCGTCTCCACTTGCCTCCAAATGTTTTGGCACCCTATCTTTCTGTCCACTTGCCTCCAAAAGTAACACTGACCCTTATGTCCACTCGCCTCCAAAAAGCAATGGCCTTTGCGAAGACTTGCACTCATCAAAGCCAACATCAAAGTTTGTAGCAACGAACTTTACAAATCTAGTTATTATTATTATTATTTTTTTTAAATAAATTTTGAATTACGTTTGGATTTTACTAGATGTATATAGCCTAAAACAATCGGCACAAATAACACTGTTGGATTTAGTCTTCATGATAATGTGGATATAACGTATGAAATGGAGTGAAAATTAAATGTCATTATTAATTCTTATAATCGTTCTTCTCACATGTATTTTCTACAATCTAACTTCAGTTCACGACCTCACCATCTGTGTAGCCAATTCCCTTTGTCTCCAGAATGTGTGTACGCACAGCTCAATGTTTGCTTAAAGGTGTGCACATTCTCTTGTCAAGATTGTTTTTTATAGATCACAACCTTTGCATGGGAACTGCCGTACAGTACGTACGTTTCCAGCCCCGTTTTGTGCGTACGCACGCTTTATAAATGAGACCCCTGGTCTTTCTACCATCGGATAGCTATCGGATCACAGAAAACGTATGAAGTGACCAGGTGCAAAGACCACGTCTTTTAAATGACTACACATTGATATTCATATTTTCAACATATCGTCGCTGTCGGGCGGAAACCTCGTATGTCCAAATTTTGTCAAGTTCATATTTTTTCACATATCGATGCTATTGGTCAGTCCCCACGTGAGTCTGTTATTTTTACAAGTTATTAACCAATCTAAAGTCTTGAAAATAGCTTGAGCACAAATCTCATAACTCCATTGGACACTTCAACTGTCCACCTCTTCCTCACTCTGTGGGAGAGCTTCACGGCATATTTCTCCTCAAGAAGAGTCGCAACGAATCAACACGTCTTCTGAGGTAAATGTCTTCAAAACACTGGGCTCAAAGAAAAAAAAATTTTGACCCCCGCTAGTTCTGGTGCTCGTCTGAGGACAGGAATTTAGCGCAAGACAATCCACTGCAACGCGGACTAAACCCTGTGCACTGCAGATAAGGTACACGTTTTTTTAATTTCCTGAAAAGTAATGGTTTTGGAGATACGAGGATTCCGTCTGACAGCGACGATATTTAAAAATTCACCATATTTTGCTAAACCTACTGTGGCTTAACATTTGATGTCCTTCACCTTCAACTGGGAAACATTTACATTTATGGCATTTGGCAGACGTTCTTGTCCAGAGCTACTTATACATTTATCTCATTTTATAAATGCCTTGCTCAGGCGCTCAGAAATACCTCAGTGGATCCAAGGTTCTGTTAGACAAATACGACCCTTCAGACGTTTATTTCCTAGACGCTAGAGTGCATAGTGTAAGTGTGTATATTTTTGTATGTTATTTGGGACCCCGGTTCTGTGGGACTTCTCTGGAATCTCTGGTTTCCTTGTCCCAAAACCATGTTAGCACTGATGCTAAGTGGCTCCTGTGTGCTCATGGTTCTCTGGACAGATAAGATGAACGAATGAACGAAGCATGCTAGTAGCTGGTTTGTTGACATTTCTGGTCATTGGTCATTTTGATTGGACCAATCAGATTGGCTGTAGTCTTCAGTGTCGATGTGTGAAGTAGACTTAGTTTTGCAAGCTTTGCACCGAGGTGCAGTAGTGAGTATAATGTACCCATGATGCATTGTGCATTTGAAGATGTTTAAGCTTTAGGATGGTTTCAGGCAATGAACTGTAGATAAAGTGAGCTGCATTGAGCTGCACCATCACAGAGGAGATGTTTACACAGACCACAGGCACAGGTAAAACTGATGTGTGTGTGTGTGTGTGTGTGTGTGTGCTCCTGCCCCTCTCACTTCCTCAGTGTGGTTAAAAAAACACTTTCTGAATCAGAGTCACCCGTGTTGTGGTTCCTGGTTTAACCATAAAATGCCATCTGATTTAAGACCCTTCTTCTTTTTGGTTTTCCTTCCTAGGGAAAGTGGTTCAGCGACGGTTTCTTCAGGATGTCTTCACATTAGCTGGTTTTATACAATCTTTGGGTTTGTGTGTGTGTGTGTGTGTGTGTGTGTGTGTGTGTGTGTGTGTTTATAGAGGACTAGTGGGTGCTTTCCTGCCTCAGGTTTTGTGGAGTTTACCACAGAACAGGGGGAAATATTGTGTGTGTGTGTGTGTGTGTGTGTGTGTGTGTGTGTGTGTGTAGTAATTAGGTAGAAAAGATCTTCTATTTTTGTAACTTCATCATAAATCACTGTCATTCTGTTAGAGGAAAATACCAACAGCACGGAGTGATGAAGCTCCTGTACTGTTACTCTTCATTTTATTATTTATGTTCAGATTATTTTCTTCCTCTTACACCACATCAGTACTTTCTATTTACTTTTTTTACCCGTTTATAGTTACTTCTGATGTTTTGAAGTTCCTGTCATATGTAGGAGCTATAAATAGTCGTTCAATCAACAGAAGAACCTTTTTTCGCTTAAATAAAAAGAATTATTAAATAAAAGCCTTCGATCATTCGACCGCTTAAAAACGGAAAGCTACGGCTTCGCCTCTGACGCTGGGGAATCCGTCCGCTTCAAGAATCACGTTTGATTTTAAATCTGTTTATCGGTAGAAACATGTGATGTGATTAGTATTACCAGGACTAAGTGTATCACTTCATACAGGTCTTCCATTTAAAAGTGAAAAAAAAAAAAAAAAAACACGTCTGCTTCTGAGGAATCATGTGGGAAAGTTTAGTCATTTCCAGCATCAGATACTGGAGCAGAGTCTGGGCTCAGAGCCAATATTCTGAGTCTAACAACTGTGTTAAACTGACATTATCTTGGATACAAACACACCTACTGGGTTTAAGACACACACACACACACACACACACACACACACACACATATTCACTATACGTTCTGTACCCTCTGATTTTTCCCAAAAGATCTCGAATAAAGATCATCAGTCTAAATTAGAGAGTAATTTGACTCGTTTGACTATTTTTATGAAATATAAATTCCTCAATTAAAGATTAGGTTTAAATCTCAAATATGAGATTTAAACCTAATCTTTAATTGAGGAATTTATATTTCATAAAAATAGTCAAACGAGTCAAATGATGCAATGATTTATCAATCAGCACTGAAGCACAGACTGTGTAAAATAATAATAATAATAAGATGAAGAAGAAGATGAAGATGAAGACGGCTAGAGAAGACTCTATTTATTTACAGCATTCAGCTACCAATAAAAGCCGAATAGAGAAATAAAACAAAGAAATAAAAGAAAAAAAACAAAAGAATCGAATGACACGATGACACAGTAATGGAAAGTTTCTTATCCTCCATAAACTGGATCTGTTTGGAAATTCGACTATTCAAATTAAACTATTCATTTAAAAAAAGCTTCTCGTCTTACAAAAATGAGCATCCTAGAAGATGTCAGAAAAATGAATGTTCCAGCTTCCCCTGTGACTGTTTATGAGCGCTGACACTGCAGACTAATTCCATAAAAGTTACAGAAATATTTCCTGAGAGAGAAAAAATAGGTAGAATTATGTTTTAGAACCAGAGCATTAATAGAAGCCTGTGATTTTTTTTTACAATTAATTAACACCTTCTGAAAATAGTAAAAAGTACCAGAAAGACTGGCACTACACACACAGACACAAACACACACACATATACACACACAGACACATACACACACACACATTTAAACATACAGACACATACACACACATAAATACACACACACATATATATAACATATATCCTACAGTTATATACAGTGTATATATATATATATATATATATTATATTAGATTCAACTTTATTGTCATTACACGTGTACAAGTAAAAGGCAACAGAATACAGTTTAGGTCTAACCAGAGTGCAGTAGCAGCAGGTGCAGGATATACAGTGTTTACGTATATTTGCGTAAGATTTAAATAAGTTAAATAAAATAAAATGGTAAAATGGTACAATACAATAAAATGGTAATATGGAAGTGATTTACAGATGTGTGTGTAATATGAACATAATATACAGATTTACGGAAGGATATCTGCTGTAACAAAATATATGGCTATTACTATAAGCAGTAATTTACAGATATGTATGTTCTATGAATATAATATACAGATGAATATAATATACAGATGAATATATATATATATATATATATATATATATATATATATATATATATATATATATATATATATATATATATATATATGTCCTATGAATATAATACAGATGTCTATTACTATAAACTAAAATTTACTGTGCTATAAACAAAATATATTGTTATTATTATAAACCGAAATATACAGGAGGATATGTACTATGAACATAATACACACACACACGCACACACACACACACACACACACACACACACACACACACACATACACACTGTTGCTAGTGTACTGTTTAATATAAGTAATAAACTGTCAACTGTAGGATAGTTTTCTTAAATGGAATCAATTTTTCAATAAAATTTAAAACATTCAGTCAGTGGAAGAAACTTCTAGAATTAAATCCTGACTCTGCTTTTTGAAGTTCAGAAGTTCATTTCCCATGCTCATATCCAAATTATGGCCTTTTTGTTTTTCTCAGGAATCTTCACTAATTACACAGAGTTTCTTCAGTATCTCTTGCTACCGAAAGCTATTTTTGGACCACGGATGACATTTTGTTGGATTTTATTTTGTTTTTAAATCAGCGAAACCGCACGGGGAAAAAACTGGGTGATCTTTTCTCCCCGGTGTTATTCGACACGTCAGACGTCAGTCCCTGCTTGAGTTACTGAAAGAGGATCTGAAACCCACGGGGGTGTTTCTTTGATCAAAATACCATGTTGCACATGATCACAGGTCTGCTCTAGAGAAAAAAAATAAGATCATGTCATGAGTCATGAAACTGATGATAAATCGTATATTATATAGTGAAATAATACTGTATAAAAATATAATATAACTGTAGCCTTGTTACAGTAATAAGTGAGTGACCAGGCGTGATTGTTCGTTTCGTTCCAGATTTATTCCCCCTGGCGCTTTTAGAATCAGATGTTCCACTAGATGTTAATGCATCTGATCTCATTAGAGATCAGACACTGATGTCGGGATGCTGAAGAGACTCCAGTTCCAGTTCATCACAAAGGTGTCCCAAAGCATCAGGGCTCTCGAGTTCTTCCACCATCCAACCAGCTCCACACCATGGAGCTTCAGCGGCTTTGTGCACAGATGCGTTGTCATGTCTCTTAGTTCCAGTGAAGGGAAATTATAATTCTACAGCACAAAGGTGCACACTATAGAGCTGTCTGCTTTAAAGTACTGTACGTGAGAACAGTTTGATGAAGAACATATGAAGAGCTCTTTTCCAAAACGCGATAAACTCCAAAATTAAAAAAAACGAGTTTGTCATGTCATTTTGCTGTGTTGTGAACCTATATACTGCTCCATCAATGTTTCATGCCAAAACGCTTTATTTCCTTGTTTAAAATGTACTGCAAGTTGCAGTTCCTTTCCAAACCGCGATAAGCGCCAAACCTGTTTTTTGCCTAAACGCTATATGTCCTCTCGACCAATCAGACTTCGGTGAGCGTTCGACGCAATCCAACATTGCTTGATGTTTGTTTGTGCGCAGTCTTATTGTTAACATTGTTGTATATTTATTTAATTAGTGTTGTTTGTATGTGTGTTATTTTTAAATTATTAAATTGTTTTATGTGGTGGACTACAGTATATTGAACCCTGAAATTGAAAATATTTATTTTTTACTATTTATTTTATGTTACTATTTATTTTATTTGGAAGATATTTATTTCCCTGATGTCATATGTTGCATGTTCTCTTGTTGGTTTATGTCTCTTTTTATAATAAATAAATAAATAAATAAATAAATAATAATAAAAAAAAACACATAAAATAAAGGATGGATTTATAGCGTTTTGGAAAAAAATAAAAAGAAACTTTGAATTTATATTCAACAAAATTGTTGTTTCATTTAACAATCGCTGTTTAACATGTTCAGACTGAGCCAACAGAAAATTTTAACAGGATAAATTGAATATAAACAAAATGTGTGGGTCTAGGTAAAAAAAAAAAAAAAAAAAAGTCATTTTCATAAAAACTATTAAAATGGATTTATAGCGTTTTGGAAAAGAGCTCCTCATATATAGATGTGGTGGTCAGAAGTGTTTTGAACTTTATAGTGTGTTTATTAGAAAATCTCGCAGGAGCCGGTTTTGGCCTCTCCAAAGTTCCAGTGATACAGATACTGTCTAGAAAAGTGTGTGTGACAAAAAAAAATCCATGGATGTGATGATCAGGTAATAACAAACTAAACATTCAATTCAACGTTCCTCTCGTTGTATGGGAGAGAACTTTTATAATCCCACAACCATCAATAGTAATAAAATTAAAGGAGAAGAAGAAGAAGAAGAAGAAGAAGAAGAAGAAGAAGAAGAAGAAGAAGAAGAAGAAAATGACTGCAGTTTCCATTTAGAAAGCAATTTTTATGCATCGCTGATAGAGAGAAATTCATGGGACAGTTTTTAATGATTAAATTGGTGAAATCCAATGAAACAGTAAATGAAACTGATCTGAGAACATAGCAGGTGGTGAGATGTTAATGAGTGTTTTCACTTTTGTGTAGCTGGTGTGTGAGTGATAGAGACCATAATCTTCAGACAAATGACTAACACATAGATCATTATACCCATGATATGGAGATAAAGTGGAGATAGAGTAGAAGGTTTATACACATGGTGCACACTCGGCAGTGCTAACTACAATACACTCTACAGCCAGAAATACCCATGACCTTCACACCCACCTGTGGTTCTTTCCCAGTCTCCAAAAAAGATGGAAGCACAGAATTGTCTAGAAAACCATTGTTTGTTGTGGTAGTAGGATTTACCTTTAGTGAGGCTACAGGGGCTAGCCCAAACCTGACCAAATAAAGTTTATAAAGTCATGGATTTCCAAGGTTGCTGTGGAAGAACGTAGAGTGGCACAAAATGTACCAGATCTTCTCACCCAACATCAGTCTGATCTCAGTAAAAGTTTTGAGGTTATCATTTATAAGGTCCTTATATTGTGCTGGATTGTATCGGGATCGTTGGGGGAACTTACATACAAAGTGTACTGTGGGATCTCAGTATGAGGGAACCTGGTGAAAAGGAGCACCTTGTGAAAACCTTGGATTGATACACACCTTAGACTAAGATATACTTTTTACACACTTTTAATGACTCTCTCTCACTCACTCATTTTCTACCGCTTATCCGAACTACCTCAGGTCACGGGGAGCCTGTGCCTATCTCAAGCGTCATCAGGCATCAAGGCAGGATACACCCTGGACGGAGTGCCAACCCATCACAGGGCACACACACACACACTTTCATTCACTCACGCAATCACACACTATGGACAATTTTCCAGAGACGCCAATCAACCTACCATGCATGTCTTTGGACTGGGGGAGGAAACCGGAGTACCCGGAGGAAACCCCCGAGGCACGGGGAGAACATGCAAACACCACACACACAAGGCGGAGGCAGAAATCGAACCCCCAACCCTGGAGGTGGGAGGCGAACGTGCTAACCACTAAGCCACCGTGCCACCCCTTTTAATGACTTACTCTGGTATTATTTACCATTCCACACTCTGTCTAACTTATAAATCTAACAGAATATAAGAATACTAAAGGCCAAAATTCCATGTTTTTGATCGGAAAGTTACTTTTCAGTCTTTATGTTGTGAAATGTTGAAAGTCTACAGTAATGCAGTAGAAACTATTGACTTACTATATAATATGAGAATAAGAGTTGTATGGTTCTGATGCGGTTGATATACCACTGAAGAAAGAGCTGAGCTGTAAGGCGAAGCCCTCTATTTACCAGTCGATCTACGTTCCTACCCTCACCTATGGTCATGAGCTTTGGGTCATGACCGAAAGGACAAGATCACGGATACAGGCGGCCTAAATGAGTTTCCTCCGCAGGGTGGCTGGACGCTCCCTTAGAGATAGGGTGAGGAGCTCGGTCACTCGGGAGGAGCTCAGAGTAGAGCCGCTGCTCCTCCACATCGAGAGGAGTCAGCTGAGGTTGCTCGGGCATCTGTTCCGGATGCCTCCTGGACACCTCCCTGGGGAGGTGTTCCGGGCATGTCCAACCGGGAGGAGGCCCCGGGGAAGACCTAGGACACCCTGGAGGGACTATGTCTTTTGGCTGGCCTGGGAACACCTCGGTATTCCCCCGGAAGAGCTGGAGGAAGTGTCTGGGGAGAGGGAAGTCTGGGAATCCCTGCTTAGACTGCTGTCCCCGTGACCCGGTCCCGGGGATAAGCAGCTGAAGATGGATGGATGGATGGATGGATGGATGGAGTATTGTATGTTTCTAAATAGATGGAGCACCAGATTCAACCAATATGGGAAGGAACATTGGCATATGGGAAGGAACATTTACCCCTGTCACCCCTGTCATCTTATAGATCTGCCCTTTTCTCTAACCGTGAGACCTACTAACATGTATTGTTCAAATGCCAAATAATAATTGTCACAAAATAATCTAAAAGAATTGTTATCTTTTAGCCATGTGCCGAGTGACCCCCCCGCCTCCGCTCTTGGTTTTTTTGAAAACCACATCATGTTGACGCTGGAGAAAAGAGAGAAGTGAGAATTCTGTACACAAACATTATTAGTGTGTTCCTCGGTTCACTATGAATGTCACACACTGGTTATTAGTCCGAATGCTCCCTCTGGACATTTTCCATCTCATAGGTAAACCAAAGTCCCCTCACTACTTCCTTCCTCCTGGCTTGGGACTTCCCCATGAGTGGCTGATGTGTATAAAAACAACGAGCTGCCTCTCTAATGGACCAGAACACAGCAAGAGCTCCTCGGGTGATCATCATCTTTAATCTGTCCATTCTTCTTTAGCCGAAGAGCTCAAGCAACAAAGCGAGATGTCAGCTTGCCGTCTGATCCTCCTGTCCGTGGTGGTGGTGCTGCTGAGTGCAGCCACGATCACTGAAGGTGAGAGCAAAAATTGAGAAAGCGTCAGCGCTCTTTCTTGTGACTGAATTCGGGATTCTGATTCATCTGATTAATTTCCTGATCAAACAAATTGCAATTTTATTTTAACACGACCACTTAATCGTCGTCACGTAAACGGATTAATCGTTGCGTAATCGTGAATGTTGTGAGTTTTTATTGTATTGTGAAGTATAAAGCTGTTTTAGATTACATTTAAATTGGGATCGTGAAAGGAGGTAAATTAAAGCGAAATACCGAGAGGAGGTGGATTAGAGTTATTAGATTAGATATTTCATGGATATTTTGTGTAGAATTGTGTGAAAAGTTTTGGTGTGATGTTTTACAGGGATGCGTTACACATCCAAGACAAACGTCTGCTGCTACTCCTACCAGCAGCGTCCACTGAGGACCAACATGGTGAGCAGCTACAGCCAGACCAGCCCGCAGTGCTCCAAACAGGCCATACTGTAAGTGTCTGATTACACTTTATTAGTAGTATTGTGTGTGATAGAGAGAGAACGATAGAAAGAGTGAGAGAGAGATGTGGAAAATGGCAGACAGATTGAAGGAGGCAGAGAGAGAGAGAGAGAGAGAGAGAGACAGAGAGAGAGAGAGAGAGAGAGAGAGAGAGAGAGAGAGACAGAGAGAGAGAGAGAGAGAGAGAGACAGAGAGAGAGAGAGATGGAAAAACAGACAGACAATCAGATGGTGATAGAGACACAGAAAAGAAATACAGAGAAAGAGATAGATAGACAGACAGACAGAGAGAGAGAGAGAGAGAGAGAGAGAGAGAGAGAGAGAGAGAGAGAGAGACGGAAAAACAGACAGACAGACAGATGTTGATAGAGACACAGAAAAGAAATACAGAGAGAGAGAGAGAGAGAGAGAGAGAGAGAGAGAGAGAGAGAGAGAGAAACAGACAGACAGACAGACAGACAGACAGACAGAGTCCTATCTCGAATGCATGATAGACAGAAAGAGAAACACAGTAAGAGAAAGTGAAAATGAAAACAGAAAGTTGAATTAAGGGAAGAATAATAAAATCACAGGGTTTTTTGTTGTTTTGTTGTTGTTGTTTATTGTGTGAAGAAATGCTCAGTCATGTGCAGATTCAAACTGAAACAGGATGTTGGAGAGTGTAAAAAGTACCAAAATAAAAGCTTAGATTGAACTCAGGCTCCCTCTGCTGTCTACACTGCAGTCAGACGTGTGTGTGTGTGTGTGTGTGTGTGTGTGTGTTTGTGTTATTACCTTATTATACAGTATCTCCTGTGTCGTCACGTTACTCACACTCAGAGATCTACACAACTCTTTAAGCACAGATTTAAAAGTTTGACACTTACATGATACGGATTTTTGTCACTACAGGTTCAAAACAAAGAAGGGAAAGGATGTGTGTGCCAACCCCACTGACGCCTGGGTGAAGGAGCTCATCAAGTTTATGGACAACAAGCCAGGACGCCAGGGACCCCTGTAATCATGCTGTGCTCCATCATCATCGTCATCATTATCATGATCACCAAATTCTACAAGGGGTTTTGAGCAGATTTGCACTTTAAGAATGTACAAATCTCTGAAATGCCACTAACAATTCAGCGTATTAAAGCTACCTACTGCAGACCGAATGTTCTCTCCATGAATGTTTTCATCTGTTTTTATTATTATTTGCTGTATTTTGTCATATTTTATTTGACTTGAGTCTGTATTTGTGTCTTTTGTTTTTTCGGAGCCGTCCGAATGAACTGTATTGAGTTTATTTTATGTATAAACACGTGTGACACGAAGGAAGTAAAATGATATAAAAAAAATAATAAATAAATAAATAAATGAGATGCAAGCATTCCGTTTATCAAGTTGTCATTTGTTACAGGAAATATGTATGATGTAGTAAGTAGTAGGAAATATAATACATATAATAAATAATGAATAAATAATAAATATATAATAAATAAAATAAATCATAAAACTCTATAAATCAACAGTATATATATATATATATATATATATATATATATATATATATATATATATATATATATATATATATATATATATATTGCAAATAAAACCGCAAGAGGAAATTCTTCTATTTCATAAGAAAAAGGATCAAATATTTTAAATAAACAAACAAACAAACAAATAAATAAATAAATAAATAAATAAAAAATGTCATGGGTTTATTAAAATAGATAAAAATATTAAATTAAGATAAATGCATTTTTTTTTTTCAGAAGGCTAGAAAAGCTACAAAAAACTCTCTCACAATTCTCTCTTTTGAAGTTACTATAACATACCTTAAGTCTTATGTTACAGAGAAACTGGAAGCTCCTCAGGACTTTCCCATGTCAGAAAAGTTTCTTATTGTTAACAAAAACACTGACGTTAGGTATTCCTTTCATTAACGTTACATAAAAAAATCTTTGTGTGTGTGGAGTTTGCATGTTCTCCCCGTGCCTCGGGGGTTTCCTCCGGGTACTCCAGTTTCCTCACCCGGTCCAAAGACATGCATGGTAGGTTGATTGGCATCTCTGGAAAATTGTCCGTAGTGTGTGAGTGCGTGAGTGAATGAGAGTGTGTGTGTGTGTGTGCCCTGTGATGGGTTGGCACTCCGTCCAGGGTGTATCCTGCCTTGATGCCCGATGACGCCTGAGCACAGGCTCCCCGTGACCCGAGGTAGTTCGGATAAGCGGTAGAAAATGACTGACTGACTGACACATGAGTAATGAGATATTTTTATTTTGTTAAACAAATAAATGAATCAATTTTATTGCTTGAAGTTTGTCCGCTGTTATGAGAGTGAACATGCTGTTGCTATAGAAACAAAAAGGTGGGTATTAAAACGAGGGAAATCTCTGATTATATTAGAGTTATTTTGCTTTTATTATCAGAGCTTCTGTTATGCACAACTGCATACTAAAACTTTCTTCTGATTAAACATGGGTTTGGTTTGTATACATAATGTTTGTGTTGTTATTTCTTTGCACATGACAAGAAATATTTTCTACTTCTAAAAACAGCCCTATGCACAAATGAAGAATAGCTGAACTAAGATCTTGCTCTTGTCAGGTTTGCTTTGTATTGGACTTGACTTGATGTTAACTTTGTATTTAACCCTTTTCCCCAGTACACCAGTGCTCAGATCTGCAGGTGGAATGGAAATAGACTTATTTACAATCGGAGTAAATAAACGTCTGATGTCGTGTCTGTGAGTCTGATCTAAAGTGAGTCAGGACTCTGTCGTTCTTTCGGCGTGTTTTAGACGTGTGTTTGTCCCTCTGTTGATGATCTTACACTGAATTTTAGTGTTGAAGAGAAATCTGAGCTGCTTTTTAGATGAACAAACACTCGGAGTGTCTCAGAGAGCAGAAACGGGTTTGATATCAACATTTACTCTGAACATACAAACATCTGTGTGGAAATAATTTCTTTGGAACTTTCCTATGGATATATCACCTCTAGTATTGTAGAGAAAAACAGAAATGTCCTAAATGTCTACTTTCATACGAGCTTCATATTAACACCACTGTGGAGTGAGGCATGACAAAAACGTCCAACGCAGAACAAAGACCCTCATGTCTCTCTTTTATCACGCAGGAAAACGGACTATTTGTCATATATTTAATAAGCCGCAGCGCCCAAAACGTATCACTCCGCAGCGCTGTCTCTATAGAACCGGGCAGGAATCAAGCGCGTCTCCCCTGGAGCTCTTAGTCGAGCCATTTCAGCCAATCAAAAAAAAAGAGGCTACACAACAGCCAATCAGAAAATAGCACTACTGTATCTGGGTAAGATTTAAAGCAACAACCAATGAAGAAAAAAAAGCAGATCCTGGAATTGTTCATCATCTTCTGATCCTCGTTCACCCACAGAGAAAAGCCCTGGAGCTGCGAGCATCATTTTGAGCACAGAGTAAGTCATGATCTGTTGTAATGTTACAACAAATTCACAACTTGTTTGACACAAACAATGACATCGTGACTGCTGTTAGAGACGTTTCCCAGATAATCAGCAGATTTTCATGAGTGTCTGTAACTTAGCCAACAGGAGATGTCACTCTTGCCTGTCTTCAAAGATTTCTGTTCATTATTTAATTCTAATTGGACGTTTCCTTGTCTGACCTCCAGAGGGCGACGTTGTTGGACTGTTTCTCTGCCTTGTGTGCCTCCTCCTCACCTAATATACTGTATATACATATTTTATACTATATATATATTTTACCCCCCCAGTGGGTGAGCAACCCCTTGCTGGAAACCAGGGTTTGAGCCCAACCTCAGGTTATTCAGGAATAAACAAATATCTCAGCACAACAATGAAGAAGTAGACGTTTTGTTCAGCAAGTCATTAGAATTATATATCAGCTGCAAAGGTACAATTATAAAGTAATGGCTCCCAAGAAACTATAGTAAATATGGCATAATCTGTGTGTATATGTATTTAGTACAAATCTGCAGTGTAGAATTTAAAAATCCAAACACTATATATATTTATTTTAATTTAGTTTTTTTTTTAATATAAGAGCAGGATTTTCTTCCTTCTTCACGTGTGCACGACTGTGGATCCAATATTGAGGCCAGAATGTTTGCTAAAGTAACAGTTACAAAGTTATTAGAATTATTATAGAGGTTTTATACTTTTTCAGACTGGTCTCAGAAAATAAATGGGTTTGATCAATAACTCAAAAACATGAAAGTTCAGGAATGAAAAACTTCCATGACATGATATAAATATATATATATATATATATATATATATATATATTATATATATATATATATAAATATATATATATATATATGGATTTTTTTAGGTTAAAGGGATATGAAAAGCTCGGCTGTTTTCACTTCATATAGTCATTCATTCATTCATTCATTCATTCATTCATTCATTCATTCATTCGTCTTCTACCGCTTATCCGAACTTCTCGGGACTTCATATAGTTTTACTGTTAAATAAAAACAAACAACTGGTGACTCTGTCACATTGAGGCACAAAACTGAGACATTAAAAGTCACATCCCTTTAGATAGATAGATAGATAGATAGATAGATAGATAGATAGATAGATAGATAGATAGATAGATAGATAGATAGATAGATAGATAGATAGATATTTTATTGATCCCGGGTTAAGTTTATGTATAACTTACATCATAATACATGTTTAGCAATTCAGACAGCAATGTCATGGCTTATTGCAGAAGTGTCGAATTTTGTATATTTTTTGTCCCTTAAAGTTTATAATATAATATAATATAATATAATATAATATAATATAATATAATATAATATAATATAATATAGTGTAAAATAAAAAAAAAAATTGGTTAGCACGTTCGCCTCACACCTCCAGGGTCGGGGTTCGATTCCCGCCTCCACCTTGTGTGTGTGGAGTTTGCATGTTCTCCCCATGCCTCGGGGGTTTCCTCCGGGTACTCCGGTTTCCTCCCCCGGTCCAAAGACATGCATGGTAGGTTGATTGGCATCTCTGGAAAATTGTCCGTAGTGTGTGATTGCGTGAGTGAATGAGAGTGTGTGTGTGTGTGCCTGTGATGGGTTGGCACTCCGTCCAGGGTGTATCCTGCCTTGTTGCCCAATGACGCCTGAGATAGTCACAGGCTCCCCGTGACCCGAGGTAGTTCGGATAAGCGGTAGAAGATGAATGAATGAATGAATAATATAATATAATATAATATAATATAATATAATATAATATAATATAATATAATATAATATAATATAATATAATATAATGTTGTCACAGAGGCAGACGCATGTGCAGGTGAATTGTTTTGAATCGTAATAATAATAGTAATAGTAGAAAACACAGAAACTCTAAGAACAGGCCTTGTACTGTATGTGAGGCTAAGCAGAAACTGAACAAATAGGTTCTTGATAACTCAGGACGTAAACTGACAGGTAGATCCATTAAAGCAACAACCAGCGACAATACAGAGGTGGAGACAAGATGTGAACCAAAAGATTCATGACAGATGTATTGTACAGAACATAACAGTAATGATGAATACATGGCACTTCTGTGTATAAACGCTCAAACTAGGCATTTTTTATCATTTGTGCCATTTTCAGTTCTCTGTAGTTAACTTTTGCGTATTAATGCCCAAATTCACCCGACAAACATTTCCTTCTCTAGTTTGCATGCTCGGCTTTACAACGAACAGGCATCAAACTTTCCCAACTCTATATATGGCTCCTATTCGCTGTATAATATCTCAGACTGTTACGTCATCGCTTAAACCTATTGAACTTCCTTAAAATATTTTTTTTACTTACTGCAAACTTCATTTATGCACAGAGTTTAAATCTTTATATATTCACTCAGGGATTCTAACCAACTTTATTTTATTGTAGATTCAAATAATTGTATTAATTTGATTAAAATTTTATTGTGAAATGAAATAATGAATCACTATTTTTTTCCCTCTTAAACAGAAGAAGATCTCACGAAAAATCGCAGGTTGATTTGGATGTAAATAAGTTCACATTAAAGATGAAAAGCAGCACTTTGAGGTCATATTCATTATTTCATTTCAACACCCGTTCCATGTGTCAACAGCTAAATATATATATACCTGACTGTCTATCACATAGAATCTGGCTTAATGAAAGCCTCCTGAAATTTAAGGCTCTTACAAACCTAAGATTTTAAGAAAGAAAAAAAACATGAACCTGCAGCAAAATCGCATTTAATTTAATATGTAAAAAAAGGAATGAGACATGAAGTCACAAAAATAACAGTAAAATCTACAAACTGAGACAGAATTACTTCGAATTAAACTTCAGGAAACAGAAGAGGAATAGAGGAAGGATGTTATACTGTAGTGTTAATTAGAAACAAGAGACCTATCCCTTTGTGTATATATAAGATGGAGAGCAGCTTTCTCCTCCATCACTCGACTCCTATCTCCTGGACCTCTCGTTCTCGCTCGTGTCTCTCTGTGAGAAACCAGACGTTCTGCTACAATGAGGAACCTGATGGCTCTGCTGTTCCTGCTGTCGCTCTGCTCTCTTCATCTGGTGTTTAGCGGTGAGTTGAGAATTAAATCCCACTGTTAAATGTTGTTGTTGTCTCTCTGGTGTCTTACTGGTACCACTGTTTATTTTATTTCAGCTCCAATCGGTTTAGACTACAAGACTCAATGCTGTCAAGGCACAACTACAATAAGGATCCCAGAAAGGAACATTGTGAAATTCTGGTGGACCAGCAGCAACTGCCCCATAAAGGCTGTTGTGTGAGTATCACCTGCTGGTACAAATTCAAGATTCAAATAATATATATATTGCTCTATATTCTGTATTAATCAAACATCCTTCTGTCTCTCTTTCCGTGTTTCAGCTTTGAGACTCCAAAAAAGAGATTATGCCTGAATCCTACAACCGCTTGGGTCATTAAGTACCTGAAAAAACACAGAACCTCGGGACAATGAGCCACTGAACCTCAGCATGAGATTCGATTTCAACACAGAACACTAAATTAATATTATGACCTTTTGTTTAATTTAGTTTTTGTTTTTTTATAATTAACATATTCTCACCTCTGGGCGTCAGTGTGATGGCGCCACCTGGTGTTTATAAGAGTTCAGTATCACTCTGTGTCTTCTTCATGATTGTTACCCAGTAAATGTAGCAGAAATATGAACATGTACAGTAATACATCCCTGTTCTAATAAACACAGTATGCAGTATGTTGTCTGGTTTCCTGCGAGTCATTGAGTTAAAATTGTTTTATTGAAATTGGTATATATATTTATATATATATATATATATATGTGATATATATTTACGTAGCCTAGTAGTTGTATCAGCATCCGCAAGCAATCAATACCTGACTGTCAAATCAAATAAATTCAGTACAATTCAAAAACTTTTTGACAATATTTATTGTCATGTAACATAGAACTGAACAAATGTATGATTGTAGATATGTACAGATATGTAGATATGTATAAAGTTCTCTCGTTAAATAAATAAAAGTAAGGCTACATTTCAAAATAAGATAAAATAAATAAAATGTGAAAATAGTGTATGTTTAAATAAAGTGCTTAACTTTATTCCACTCCCCCACTTTTTGCTCAGTGAGAGAACTGAGCTCTAGCTTGGCTTGGGTTAGGGTTAAACCTGGGCTTGAATGGAGTCAGGGCCGCTCTCATACACATGTGGAGGTGCTCATTAGTGACCCTGGAACGATATTTAGTTTGGATTATGTTCATTGTAGAGAAAGCTGCCTCACAGTTGTATAGTATGTAGAGCCAAACATGGTCAGGATGTAGAGGGCTACTTCACTCAGACCTGGGAAAGCTGTCTCAGGGATGCTGTCTTCAGATTTGAGTGGAAATGTTTGTTCAAAACCTTTATGTTTTGTCTCATAATGGTGTTTCACATTGTCACTTTTAATAAGTGTCACAGTTTCTGAACATATGAGACACACTGGTTTAATGTGAAGTGTGAACATAAATGAGTCTGTCTATTCTGGAGTAAATGTTTTCGCTGTACACTTTTCTTTTTTTGGAGGGCGCCATTTGTTCTTTATTCTCCCTTTCTCCGTCTCACTCGTCTGTTTCTCTCCCTTTGTTTTCTACATGTATCGCTAACTTTCTTTCACGTGTAACTTTACTCTAATTCTCTCTCCTCTGTCTTGCGCTGTTGAGTCGCAGTGTTTACTTCAGGAATGCACAGACTTGATTGGCTGAGTGGTGTCACATGGGATGGCTTAACTCGCATGCAATTGGTCTGTGTGTTTCCACTACCACTATTGTAAAGATTGCAAAAGCTGCGCTGGTTAAAATAGAAGCGATTCGTCAAGTTTTAAATCATAACCTTTAGTTTTGGCTGTAGGTCCGGGTTCGGATTGGACAGCTTCTGGGTCCGGACCCGGACCGCGGTCCGCCTGTTAGTGACCTATGATATACAGTGTCGCTTAAAAGAAATTTCCTAAAAGTCAGGATCGCAGTCCTAATAAACGCAATCAAATAAATCAGACAAATATAATATACTCTGTCATTTTTTACTCAGGAAAATGTTATATTCTATTGCAAAAGTATGTGGGATCTCTAGGGTTAGTATTTCATTTGATGGTTAAATCTGAGTCCATCTGTTTCCAGGACATCAGCAAAAGATTTATTGTTTGCTTTTAGAACTTATGTGTAAATCTGATGATGTTTTGATATTTATATATTTATTTCTTTATTTTAATTTAATTTAATAATTTAATGTATTATTATTATTATTATTATTATTATTATTATTATTATTATTATTATTATTATTATTATTATCGTCCAGGGTGTATCCTGCCTTGATGCCCAATGACGCCTGAGATAGGCACAGGCTCCCCGTGACCTGAGGTAGTTCGGATAAGCGGTAGAAGATGAATGACTGAATGAATTAATTATTATTATTATTATTATTATTATTATTATTATTATTATTATTATTATTATTATTATTATTTTAATATAAGAGCAGGATTTTCTTCCTTCTTCACGTGTGTACGACTGTGGATCCAATATTGAGGCCAGAATGTTTGCTAAAGTAACAGTTACAAAGTTATTAGAATTATTATAGAGGTTTTATACTTTTTCAGACTGGTCTCAGAAAATAAATGGGTTTGATCAATAACTCAAAAACATGAAAGTTCAGGAATAAAAAACTTCCATGACATGATATAAATATATATGTATATATATATGGATTTTTTTAGGTTAAAGGGATATGAAAAGCTCGGCTGTTTTCACTTCATATAGTCATTCATTCATTCATTCATTCATTCATTCGTCTTCTACCGCTTATCCAAACTTCTCGGGACTTCATATAGTTTTACTGTTAAATAAAAACAAACAACTGGTGACTCTGTCACATTGAGGCACAAAACTGAGACATTAAAAGTCACATCCCTTTAGATAGATAGATAGATAGATAGATAGATAGATAGATAGATAGATAGATAGATAGATAGATAGATAGATAGATAGAAATTTTGTTGATCCCAGAATAAATTCCTGTATAACTGAATAAGTGGTATGTTTTTTATTTTAAAATAAAATACAATTTAATGTATAGCAAATCAGACAACAATGTCATGGCTTATTGCAGAAGTGTAGAATTGGGTATATTTTTTGTCCCTTAAAGGTCTAATATAATAATATAATATAATATAATATAATATAATATAATATAATATAAATTTTCTACCGCTTATCCGAACTACCTCGGGTCACGGGGAGCCTGTGCCTATCTCAGGCGTCATTGGGCATCAAGGCAGGATACACCCTGGATGGAGTGCCAACCCATCGCAGGGCACACACACACTCTCATTCACTCACGCACTCAATTTTCCAGAGATGCCAATCAACCTACCATGCATGTCTTTGGACCGGGGGAGGAAACCAGAGTACCCGGAGGAAACCCCCGAGGCACGGGGAGAACATGCAAACTCCACACACAAAAGGCGTAGGCGGGAATCGAACCCCCAACCCTGGAGGTGTGAGGCGAACGTGCTAACCACTAAGCCACCGTGCCCCCCATAACATAATATAACATAACATAACATAATATAATATAATATAATAGGTTGGTTGTCTGGATGTTGTCACAGACGCATGTGCAGGTGATTTGTTTTGAATAGTAATAATATTAGTAATAGTAAAAAACACAGAAAATCTAAGAACAGGCCATTAATGAACATAACAGTAATGATGAATGCATGGCGTTTCTGTGTATAAACGCTCAAACTAGGCATTTTTTATCATTTGTGCCATTTTCAGTTCTCTGTAGTTAACTTTTGTGTATTAATGCCCAAATTCACCCGACAAACATTTCCTTCTCTAGTTTGCATGCTCGGCTTTACAACGAACAGGCATCAAACTTTCCCAACTCTATATATGGCTCCTATTCGCTGTATAATATCTCAGACTGTTACGTAATCGCTTAAACCTATTGAACTTCCTTAAAATATTTTTTTTACTTACTGCAAACTTCATTTATGCACAGAGTTTAAATCTTTATATATTCACTCAGGGATTCTAACCAACTTTATTTTATTGTAGATGTCTATAACAGGATATCGGAGGTGAAATTAAATAATGAATCACCATTTTTTTCCACCTTAAACAGAAGAAGATCTCACATAAAACTCGCTGGATGATTTATTTCAACACCCGTTCCATGCAGAAGACGACTAAAATAACATCATCTTTGTCAACAGCTAACTATTTATATACCTGACTGTCTATCACATAGAATCTGACTTAATGAAAGCCTCCTGAACTCTAAGGCTCTTACGTTCCATATATTTTTAGAAAGAAAAAAAAAAGGGGAACCTGCAGCAAAATCACATTTACTGTTAAATATTAAAAACATTTTAATGTTTTTAATATTTTTAAATAGTTTAAAAATGTAAAAAAAAAAAAAGGAATGTGATATGAAGTCACCATAATAACATTAAGCACTTAATCTTCATGTATTTTCCATATTCCATATAATCAAACCTGATTATTTATAAACTAAAAATGGCCTTTAATTAAGAACCGAAAATGAATTTCTCTCTCAGTCCATCTGTCTAAATGATAAGAAACCCATCATGTAAAAAACATCTAAGTAAAATCTACAAACCGAGACAGAATTACTTCGAATTAATGTTCAGGAAACAGAAGAGGAAAAGAGGAAGGATGTTATACTGTAGCAGGAAGCCGGCTACTTAGAAACGAGACACCGTTCTGGGTTATTTCTCTCCCTTCGTGTATATATAAGATGGAGAGCAGCTCTCTCCTCCATCACTCGACTCCTACTGTATCTCCTGGACCTCTCGTTCTCGCTCGTGTCTCTCTGTGAGAAACCAGACGTTCTGCTACAATGAGGAACCTGATGGCTCTGCTGTTCCTGCTGTCGCTCTGCTCTCTTCATCTGGTGTTTAGCGGTGAGTTGAGAATTAAATCCCACTGTTAAATGTTGTTGTTGTCTCTCTGGTGTCTTACTGGTACCACTGTTTATTTTATTTCAGCTCCAAGCAGTTTAGACTACAAGACTCAATGCTGTCAAGACACAACTACAATAAGGATCCCAGAAAGGAACATTGTGAAATTCTGGTGGACCAGCAGCAACTGCCCCATAAAGGCTGTTGTGTGAGTATCACCTGCTGGTACAAATTCAAGATTCAAATAATATATATATTGCTCTATATTCTGTATTAATCAAACATCCTTCTGTCTCTCTTTCCATGTTTCAGCTTTGAGACTCCAAAAAAGAGATTATGCCTGAATCCTACAACCGCTTGGGTCATTAAGTACCTGAAAAAACACAGAACCTCGGGACAATGAGCCTCTGAACCTCAGCATGAGATTCGATTTCAACACAGAACACTAAATTAATATTATGACCTTTTGTTTAATTTAGTTTTTGTTTTTGTTTTTTTATAATTAACATATTCTCACCTCTGGGCCTCAGTGTGATGGCGCCACCTGGTGTTTATAAGAGTTCAGTATCAATCCGTGTCTTCTTCATGATTGTTACCCAGTAAATGTAGCAGAAAAATGAAATGAATCGACTGTTCTAATACACCCCTGTTCTAATAAACACACTATGCAGTATGTCGTCTGGTTTCCTGCGAGTCATTGAGTTAAAATTGTTTTATTGAAACTGGTTTATGCAACACGCAAACTCCACACACACAAGGCGGAGGCGGGAATCGAATCCCCAACCCTGGAGGTGTGAGGTGAACGTGCTAACCACTAAGCCACCGTGCCCCCCATAAATGGGAAACATTATTTTGAAAAAGTAAAATAGTGAATTCCAGCATAAGAAACTTTTACTGTCTGTGAAACATGGTGGTGTTGGTATCATACTTTGGGCCTGTGTTGCTGCATCTGGTCCACAACAACTTTGCCATCACTGATGGAACAATGAATTCTAAAAGAATACGGCAAGACATCTGTCCACGATCTGAATCTCAAGAGGAAACACGTCATACACCAAGGCAACGACCACAAGTACCCAAGTCTGTCAAGCACAAAACGGGTAAAGAGGAACAAAGATAAGGTTCTGGAATGGATAAGTGAAAGTCCTGACCTTTAATCGAAAAGAAATGTTGTGGAATGTTAAAGCAAGTTCATGTGAGGTCACTGTTCTGTACTGAGGGATGCGATCAAATTCTTCCAAACCGTTGTGTAGGACCGATCAACAGTTAGCAGAAACTTTCTATATAATTTATATATAGTATAACTTATGAAGGGTTCACAAACTTTCAAGCGACACTGTATATACTAGCTGTTGTACAAGGATCTGTAGGCATGGTCTTAACTTTCACTGTTATGCTGATGATATTCAGTGTCTAAATAAATGTCATCAGTCGAATCGGACAATTCAGTCACACTACAGAATAAATGTGTGTATGTTTGTGTGTGTGTGTGTGGATAAATTTATATGCAGGGGTTAAAAGTCTGGTCAGTATTGAAGGAAGGATAAATGTAGCCTAATACAGACAAGTCCTTAAAGAAAATCTGCTCCCGAGTGCACACAAGTTCTACTTTTCAGTATACCAATAGAACCAAGACCCAGTAGAACCAGTACAACCAGTGACAATGAGAGAAACTGCACAAATCCAGGTGTACAAAAGAAGATGCCTGAAGATCTACCTGCTATTAAAGGAGCTTCGAAAATAATGAATAATATCACTTTTTGGTTCTAAGTTCTAAGTTGTTTCAAATGTTTTTCGCTCGATATTCTGTGTTTTTGTGAGTAGATTAATGAGAGATGAGAGATTTTGTCATTGTAATCCTATTTTTTTACTCACTCATCTTCTACCGCTTATCCGAACTACCTCAGGTCACGGGGAGCCTGTGCCTATCTCAGGCGTCATCGGGCATCAAGGCAGGATACACCCTGGATGGAGTGCCAACCCATCGCAGGGCACACACACATACACTCTCATTCACTCACACAATCACACACTACGGACAATTTTCCAGAGATGCCAATCAACCTACCATGCATGTCTTTGGACCGGGGGAGGAAACCGGAGTACCCGGAGGAAACCCCCGAGGCACGGGGAGAACATGCAAACTCCACACACACAAGGTGGAGGCGGGAATCGAACCCCCAACCCTGGAGGTGTGAGGCAAACGTGCTAACCACTAAGCCACCGTGCCCCCCTATTTGTTTACATCAAATAAAATCCATTTTACTCTATAGCTGGCTTGTGAAACTCTATAATCATTTTATGTATATTTTATAAATAAATATAACTTATTTACCTGATTTAGATATAAAAATATCACATTTAAATAAAACTACCCAGAGTTCCTGTGTATGAAAACTCGATCTAAGTATTTATTATAATGTGTTCTCCAGTAATTATAGAGTTCTCTGTAGTTCCTTATAAGTATTATTGTTTGTATTTATTGTCACTCAAAAACCACTTCCTTAAAATTTCAGACCGTTACGTAATCGCTTATTGACTTTCTTTAGAAATATTATTTCTTCGCCGTCCATTTTACGTACTGTGTGTGAACGTAGAAGTTTATTTGTTCGGACAAGGATCGTTCCTTGACAAAATAAAAAATAAAATGAAATTGTTTAGTTGTGTATGACAGGATATTGGAGTAGAAAGTAAAAAAATGAATCAATAATCCAACGATTTTTTATTAAATTACGCATTTCTCTAAAAAGTGCTGGAAGATTTGCATGTAAATAAAAACACATTAAAGATAAAAGTCTGCACTTTGAGGTTATATTCATTTTCATTTCAATCCCAATCGGAAGACAAAATAGAAAATAAAATAAATGTCATCAACTGAGCAGATGTTTATGCACCTGACTGAACATCGCATGTAATCAGATTTAATGACCTCTTGATTAAATATAAAAAATACTCTAACTAGAAGATATAATGAGATTAAAAGTAGTCAAAATTATAAATGATAATCTATCATGTGAAAAAGAAACTCAGCCAAGTCTCCAGATTTGATTATTTACATGGAAGGTAACAGAAGAAAGAGGAAGGATGTTATACTGTAGCAGGAAGCCGGCTACTTAGAAATGAGAGACTATTCTGGGGTGTTTTTTCTTCCTTCATGTATATATAAGATGGAGAGCAGCTTTCTCCTCCATCACTCGACTCCTACTGTATCTCCTGGACTTCTCGCTCTCGCTCGTGTCTCTCTGTGAGAAACCAGACGTTCTGCTACAATGAGGAACCTGATGGCTCTGCTGTTCCTGCTGTCGCTCTGCTCCCTTCATCGGGTGTTTAGCGGTGAGTCGAGTATTAAATCCCACTGTTAATACAGTATGATGTGACTTTTTAAGTTTTATAGATGGAGAAATGAGTGTCTACAATCTGAAAAGAAATTTTGCAAATAAAGGTTTAGAGTTGAATTAGATCGATCCAAATAAATACGGTGTTCTCTAGTTTTCCCCTCTGAATATCTGAACATATCTTTATTGTGATGAAGGCAGCAGAATGAATAATAATAATAATAATAATAATAATAACAATAATAATAATAATAATAATAATAATAAAGTCTACAAACACTTTTATTTCAGCTCCCATGGGTTTAGACCACACGCTGCTCTGCTGTGAAAGCACAACTAAAATGAAGATCCCAGAAAAGAACATTGTGAGATTCTGGTCGACCAGCAGCAACTGCCCCATTAAGGCCGTTGTGTGAGTATCACCTGCTGGTACAAATATAGTATTTTAATTATATTTGTATATTTGGTTGTTTGGTTGTTTGGTTGGTCTCAAACATATTTTTGTCTCTTTTATTTGTCACAGCTTTGAGACTTTAAAGAACAGATTCTGTGTGAATCCTACGGCCGCTTGGGTCTCCAAATACCTTAAGGAAGAGGAAATGAAAAACAAATCCCTGATGGATCAGCAAACCTCTGAGACTCCGAAGTAGATGATTTCAACACATAACACTAAATTAATATTTACATAATCTCACCTTATTTTGAGATCCGTATCACTGTCAGCGTCTTCTTTGTGTTTGTTCCCATTTAAATCCCAATTACATAAAAAAAATATTCCAATAAAGACTTTTACAGTGCACTAAATATTCATGTGTCTTGAGAGTCATTGCTTTATTATTGTACTATTAACATAGTTAATAAAAGATCATTACACTCAGAGACCTTCAGAGGACATTGGAGTTTTTTCTTAGTTCCTTTTGTCCTGATGATATTCAGTAATATGTTCATGCAAGTTCAACCACACTGTTGGGAATTCTCTCATCATTCCAAGAATAATAATAATCACCAGAATGCATTTCCATCCTAATGCTTTGGAATGAGGAGTGCAAATGTTCTTGAGCTGAACACAGATGGAAAGAACTGATGTAAAATGACCTGTCTGATTTCTCAGATGTTAATTGTCCTCAACGCTACACTTTCACCTGAACATCACATTAGATCTCTTACCATATCTTCCTTTTCGTCTCCTACCTACCAAATATTTCCCGTCTCCACCCTTTTCTAGATATCACTGATGAACATAAAACATTATTCTTTTATTATTATTCACTTGTACAGACTGTTAGAAACTTTTCTTCATTGTTCGACCAGCTAAAACTCTGAAAATACTTCCATACATAACAAATAAAAATTTAAAGGATTCAGGCCCATAATTAAGATGCTCCAAGTCGTTGAGCTCAAGTGCATCCTGATTATGGACATGGTTTGGATATATACAGTAAGATCAGTGTATACAGTAAGATCAGTGTATACAGTAAGATCCCACAATTCACAGTGCACGACAGACCAAAAACAAGGACATGTGTCAAGTCAGAGATTTAAGCGAGGATCTACTGTAAAAGCATTTCCAAAGTTGTTCCGAATGTTCAGAGAGACACATCTGAACACATCTGGACTAGTTTTTGGTTTATTTTCTACCATAAACAGCACATCAGTTGATTAATGTCATCTGTACACTGAAGCATGGTGGTGGTAACATCACGCTCTGGGCTGCTTCTCAGCAGCAGGGATGTTGAGACTGGTCAGAATTAAAGGAATGATAAATTCAGCCAAATACAGTGAAGTTCTAAATGTCTACAACAGGGGCGTCACTAGGCCCTTTTAAGGGGGGCTTTAGCCCCCCAAACTTCTGCCCAGCCCCCCTAAAAAATTATTTGCTTAATTATTTTTTGATCGCTTCAGTCCCCTTTAAAAATGCATTTGAAGCGGTGACAAGCTGCGTCATGTTTCGGCTCCTCACCTGAACTGAGTCTGCGTGGATTCAGCGCGTTTTTCAATCCGCAGGGACGGCTTTTATGTTATTTTCTGGTTAAAATTGGTTAAAAGTTTATTTTATTTTGTCAAAAAAGTTCCTTATCTGAGGTTTTTATGTGAGCATAGAAATGCAAACAGTAAAATGTTGTGTTTGTACTGGAAACGTGTGTACGTGTGTTTGTACAGCGAGTAATGAATCACTAAGTCTTCTTTGTAAAAAAAAAACTACATTCACAACTCAAAATTTTCGAGTGACTGGTCACATCTAAATTTTTAATTTTTTTTTTCAGTGAAATACAGGGAATACAATGGAATAGTGGATTGCAATAAGGTTAGTAGTATACAACCCTACCCTGGGGGCTGAGCCCCCCTAAAATGAAAATTCTAGAATCGCCCCTGGTCTACAACATCAGAATGTGGTTTCACCTGCACGGATCTTAGCCAGTTCTTGCCTCTGCACACCTGAACCTAGGTTCTATCTGATCCAGAACCTTTATTCTTGAGTCTTTTTACTGGTTTTTGTTCTCTGATTTATGTTTTTAGCTTTTGGTTTTCTTGTGTCTTATTTTGTTTTTCAGCGTCCGTCAGTTTTGTAATTTTATTAATAAAACCCCTGTCTGTCTTCTATCCCTACATTTGGGTCTGGATTGTGTTTCCACTGAGACGGCACCCTGACACCCAGACCTGAACCTGACGGGAGGTGAAGATGGCAGTTCACAAATAATCCTGTTCCAATCTCGAAAGAATCTGACACAAACTGTCAACTGGTGCTTAAGAAGCTAAAGTACTGAAGTACCGAAGAAGTACTGAATCCTGAATGAGATTTCAAGATCTGATTTGCAAAAACTTCAAGAAATTTGTTTTTCATTTCAGAATGTTGTGAACATTTACATTACACCGGCGAATGGAAAACAAAAAACAAAGCGGTCTGAATTATATAAATATTTCTTCTAGAAATTTCTTGTACAGAACGTTTACATAGACACGAGACTACGTGAACCCGAGCTTAGCTGATGTGTAAGAATATTTGACCTAAATTTTAAGTGATTGTTTTTATATCAAATCAAATCAAATCAAATTTTATTTGTCACATATACATACATACAGGGTACGACATGCCTGTGTGATGTGAACACCTAGGTACCCGAAACTGTCCACTCTTTCCACTGGGGTCCCGTTGATGTTTAGCGGTCCACTATCGACTCCTTAGTCTTGCTGACGTTCAGGAGAAGATTGTTCTCCTGGCACCATCTCTCCAGGTTTTTAGTCTCCTGTAGGCAGACTCCCCACAGGCTCCCCGTGACCCAAGGTAGTTCGGATAAGCGGTAGAAAATGAATGAGTGAGTGAGTGAGTGGTTTTCACTTTGTTTATGTTTGTGTTTGTGTTTGTGTTTGTGTTTGGAAAGCAGTTACATATTTTGTGTTGAATATAAAAAAAAGAAGAAGTCATCGAACAAAATGAAACCGACAAATTAAACATAAATTTGTAATAACAGACTTTCACATGCTGTCAACCAGCTAAAAAGTGGGAAGTAATGAAGGAGTGATGTAGTAATAATACTTAGAACATTGACAGCAGGGACAGACAGGCTTCTTTCTGTTAAACCCACATCTGAGTCTTTCATTTCTCTGCTGTAAACATTCTCCCACATTTACGCAATAATGTGTTGTCATTTTTTATCCTTAAAGTGTAAATAAGTGTAAAGTTTATATTCTGAATATGATCAAACTTCTAGACTAACTGATATGTAAGAAATAAAACAACTGCAGTGTACTATTATAGGAAAAGGAGAAAACTCCATAATTATTGGAACACTTTATGAAACAAATTCAAATGAATTCATACTTTAACATGTTTAACATTACTGTAATGCGATAATTTTGTATTTTTTATTTTTAAGATACTGTATAATGAACTGCAGATTTTGCAAATCACTGATTTTCAAAGGTTTTGGTAAGAAGAGAAAAAAGAGCCTTATGAGTGATTAAGAAAACGAGGTTGAACCATTTGTCCTTTTGGTGCTACTGTGTTTTTGGTCTTTCACCTGCTCCATGTTCAGGGTCACCACAGTAGGTCATGTGGTCCACATATTAGATTTAGCACAGGCTTAACGTCGGATGACCTTCCTGATGCAACCCTCCGATTGGCTCCTCATTAATGTGGTTAGCTTCCTTGCCTGGGAATAGAACCCTGATCATGGCAACAAGAGCACGGGATCCTGCTGCTGGGCCACCAGGAGGCCTGTCCTTGGTGCTACTGTATGTTTGTTGGAAACATAGCAGCTCTCATCACAGTGAGAACACCATTCCAACACTAAAGCATGGTGGTGGTAGCATCACGGTGTGGAGATGCGTTTCATCAACAGTACTGTAGCTGGTCAGGTTTTTTGGGCCCTGGAGGACATGTGTTCAAGTATGAAGGAGGATTGAGACTGAAGCTGAGGTTCACCTTATAACAGGACAAGGATCATAAACCCAGTCAAAGCCAAGACCTCAAATCAAGACCTTTATGGAGCATCTACATAATTACTAAACCATTTCTTTACCTTAGCTTAATGGCATTTTCAGTACATCTTTTTTTCCCACAGGTTTGAGCACAAAATATCTTTCACTGCATGTGTCATGTGCATGACTTGAATATATTTACTTCTATTCATTTGCATGAAGAGTTCCACAAGTTCCAGTGTAGCGCACATTCTAGGTATTAATGTCTGTCTTCACCTCCATCACTTCCTTCTGCTCTTATGGTCTGCAAACGACAGAAAAATCTTCATCTGAGCTTTACACCGAACACACCAAAAAAGTCCCAAGTCTATTTCTGAAGGAACACGGAACATCGCCTTGGTTCCTTAAAACCTTCTAGAAAAAATAGTAACTTCCTGTTTCATTTGCACTGGTGGTGTTTATAATATCTGGTGATGGTTTCCATGTGATAGCACATCCCACGTGTTTTATTCCTTAACATATCATATAGTCAAAGGATTTAGGGATTATAGAGCATGTGGACTATAAACATCAGAGTTAGCCTGGTGTATATACAGCTATAATCACATCGTGCTTTAAAAAGAAAAATCAGTGTCAGGAGTTTGGTATTTATTACAGGAACTGATTTATTGTCAGGAATTTTACATTTATTTACATTTGAAATACAAAAAAAAACAAACAGTACAACAACTAGGAGTCTAAGCAGACATCAACTATGGAAAAATCCATATATATATTAAAAGAACTGTTCTGTATATTTACTGATTTAACAAAGATTTTTTAACGATATAACAGACAGCACAAATATAAAACATTAACCAGGCAACAACCAAAAATCAGCTCAACGTCACCTTAAAAATGTTCTGCATATTAACAAATAAATAAGTTTAAACATCGGGTCACGTAATACATCAAATTATCTGTGGTGGGCTTTTCTCAGTCTCTCCTTTAAGTAAATGATCTAAATGATGTTAATGTCACTATATTTATATCGCAATAATACCAGAACTGGTGCACAAGTCCTATTAAAGCATCTATGTTTCATTCATATTTTGGTCTATTCTGAAATCAAAGAGATATTATTTAATTATTATCTAATATTATCCATCTAAGGAGGATGGTTTTTTGTTTAGTTTTTTTTTTTTTTTTTTTGTGGCACAGACAGTTTGGAATATTATAAATAAAGGATTAAAGAAGATAATGAAACACTAAATCATGAAAACATTTTGACAGAAAGATAAGATCTAAAAAAAATCAACTAAAAAAATTCTATTAAACCGAGTAAGTTAAACCCTCGGTCAGATGAACACAAACAGCCATTTTGTAGTAATTCAGCGTGTCTTTTTTGAAGACTATCACACAGACTTTGAACTTTCAGCTTTGTGCTCAGGTCTTCATCAGAATTAGTGTTGAGTCTGTAATGAACTCAGAAATGTCTCTGACCCGTTAGTTCATCAGGAGCTCTTGGTTACACAATTCCACTGGACTATAAACTGTTGTAGAAAGGACATTATTTACATTAACATTATGTACATTAACATTATTTACATTGACATCATTTACATTGACATTATTTACATTAACATTATTTACATTGACATTATTTACATTAACATTATTTACTCTCACTCACTCACTCATTTTCTACCGCTTATCCGAACTACCTCGGGTCACGGGGAGCCTGTGACTTTATTTACATTAACATTATTTACATTAACATTATATACATTAACATTATTTACACTGACATTATTTACATTAACATTATTTACATTAACATTATTTACATTGCATTATTTACATTGACATTATTACATTAACATTATTTACATTAACATTATTTACATTAACATTATTTACATTAACATTATTTACATTGCATTATTTACATTGACATTATTACATTAACATTATTTACATAAACATTATTTACATTGATATTATTTACATTGACATTATTTACATTGACATTATTTACATTAACATTATATACATTAACATTACACTGACATTATTTACATTAACATTATTTACATTAACATTATATACATTAACATTATTTACACTGACATTATTTACATTAACATTATTTACATTAACATTATATACATTAACATTATTTACATTGACATTATTACATTAACATTATTTACATTGACATTATTACATTAACATTATTTACATTAACATTATTTACATTAACATTATTTACATTGACATTATTTACATTAACATTATTTACATTGACATTATTTACATTAACATTATTTACATTAACATTATATACATTAACATTATTTACATTGACATTATTACATTAACATTATTTACATTTACATTATTACATTAACATTATTTACATTGCATTATTTACATTGACATTACTTACATTAACATTATTTACATTAACATTATTTCCTGTCCAGTGTCACTCAAATGAGGATGAGGTTCACTTCTGAGTCTGGTTCCTCAAAAGGTTTCTTCCTCATACCCTCTCAGGGAGATTTTCCTCACCTCAGACTTGATCGTATGGGATAAATGTTAGAGATAAATAGTAACTTAATTTAAAATTTTTATTCTGTTTCTATACTTCTGTCAAAAATAAATAAATAAAAAGGGGGAAGTCGTGGCCTAATGGTTAGAGAGTTTGACTCCTAACCCTAAGGTTGTGGGTTCGAGTCTCGGGCCGGGAATACCACGACTGAGGTGCCCTTGAGCAAGACACCGGACCCCCCAACTGCTACCAGGGCGCCGCAGCATAAATGGCTGCCCACTGCTCCGGGTGTGTGTTCACGGTGTGTGTGTGTTCACTGCTGTGTGTGTGTGTGTGTTCACTGCTGTGTGTGTGCACTTTGGATGAGTTAAACGCAGAGAACAAATTCTGAGTATGGGTCACCGTACTTAGTCGTACTGTATGTCACGTCACATCACTTTACGTCACTTTAAAGCTGCTTTGAGGCAATGTTGTCCATTGTTAAATGCGCTAAACAAATAAGATGAATTGAACTGGATTGAAATTTTTTGCAGAAAGAAGGTTTGTGTTAATATGATCACAGGAACACCATCATACTCACCTGTGATCATACTCATAGTGAAGCGTGGTGGTGGGAGCATCGTGATATGGAGCCACTTCTCTGGCTTAAACACATCAGAGATGGAGGATGTACCTGAGCAGAATATAAGCAGCTGAATCTGAGGAGAAGATCTCAAGCACAGAGCTGAAATTTCTCAAGAAAACTTTGCACGAGTCTAAACATCTCCCACCCTGAACCCTTAAAAACTATTATTTTGAAATTCATCAGGGGGTCACGGTGGCTTAGTAGTTAACACGTTCGCCTCACACCTCCAGGGTTGGGGGGTCGATTCCCGCCTCCGTCTTGTGTGTGTGGAGTTTGCATGTTCTCCCCATGTTCTCGCCTCCCTCTGGGTAGTTTTATTTAAATGTGATATATTTTTATATCTAAATCAGATAAATGAGTTATATTTATTTATAAAATATACATAAAATGATTATAGAGTTTCACAAGCCAGCTATAGAGTAAAATGGATTTTATTTGATGTAAACAAATAGGGGGGCACGGTGGCTTAGTGGTTAGCACGTTTGCCTCACACCTCCAGGGTTGGGGGTTCGATTCCCGCCTCCGCCTTGTGTGTGTGGAGTTTGCATGTTCTCCCCGTGCCTCGGGGGCTTCCTCCGGGTACTCCGGTTTCCTCCCCCGGTCCAAAGACATGCATGGTAGGTGATTGGCATCTCTGGAAAATTGTCCATAGTGTGTGAATGCGTGAGTGAATGAGAGTGTGTGTGTGTGTGCCCTGTGATGGGTTGGCACTCCGTCCAGGGTGTATCCTGCCTTGATGCCCGATGACGCCTGAGATAGGCACAGGCTCCCCGTGACCCGAGGTAGTTCGGATAAGCGGTAGAAGATGAGTGAGTGAGAGTGAAATTCATCAACGGATTTGTTTAACATTGTGGAACTAAGTATGATTTGCAGTGAGCCAAAACTGAGCAACAAACAAATATCAACGCAAAGATTGAATATCTTCTTACTTTAGACACTCGAGCTGTGATTTTGCTTCATAACAAAGTTCTAACACTGATAATGTGAGACTTTTCGAGCAAAAACATTAACTTCTCTTTGTTTATGCTCATGAATACGTACGATAGACTGTGTGTGCGTACGTGTGTGTGTGTGTGTGTGTGTGTGTGTGTGTTTGCGTGTGTGTGAAGTGAACATTTTCACATGAGGTTTATTAATAAACAGAAAGTACACACTTTTCCTATAACGTTACGTCCCTAGAGCATTTTTCACCCAACATCTGCTTGTTTTCGCCTGCAGTCAACATTCTAAGTATTAAAACAAAAACACCTCCATCACTTCCCTTTTATTCTCCTTCGCCTGCTTGACTATAAGTGAAAGTAATGATCCTTCTGAGAATGATGAAAACAAACTGTTTTTAGTTTCAGTTTTCTTGATCAATTGCTGTTTAAAAAAAATACATCCATGCAAAAAAACAACATGCAGTAAACAAGAATTATTTCAAATATGTACTTTAAACTAAGACAAGCTTTTGTTAAAAAATACTCAGATTGTGTTTGTATTTCGGCTTAGAGTCGGTACAGAGGAGACCGGTAGATCTTCAGGGCAAAGTGTTCATGAGAATTTTCAGTGTATGGAGAAATTGTAAACAAATTGTTAAAAAAAGTTTGAGTTTCCCCTTAAAATTAAAGAGAAGATCCTAATAAAGATAAAAGTTATTCATAAAGCATCTTAACCCTTAAAAAAAGCTCATAAGGCCAAAAAGTCTTTTAAGAGGATTAAGAGTTTCTTTAGCAGAGGAGAAAATGACTGAAAGTCAGTGTTGTAATGTAACGGAGTACAAATACTTCGTTACTGTACTTAAGTAGAAATGTCACGTATCTGTACTTTACTTCGCTATTTCAATTTATGTCAACTTTCACTTTTACTCCACTACATTTCCCAGATAAAATGTAGACTTTTACTCCGTTATATTTCCACTAAGCGTCTTCGTTACTTGTTACTACAAAATAAAATCAGAAGAAATGTGTGTGACTGCAATAAGGGAGGTTTGGCGAATCACTGCTCATAGATTACATTACGCTCCGCACGCTCTACGGAGAAGCACAGGGACACACAGCGTGCACGCGCAGTCAGAGCTGGAGGCGTTTATCTGTAACGTTAATCGGCGGAAAGCCGCAAAGACGGCAACCAAAAGCAGTGAAATGTCACTATTCTTATTACCAGAGTTGTAGCACAAACAAAATATTAATGCAAACAATCCATTTAGTACTAAATAAAAATAACATTTATTGATTTGTTCTTTGTCTTGTGAATATTTATTTATTAATGACTGCATTCATTGGACACACTGTTTGTAGAGAATACACACATACACGAACTGATCTGATTCAAGACTGACATCATTACATCATGCATAAAATTTTGGTGTCCACTTTTGCCATTTTAAATAATACCATAACTTTTGGCTTACTGTGTAGTCATATAATATATAATATAAAACTCTTCTTGTTTTAAATTCTCACTGAGGTCTAAAACCCCCTAAAGATGAGACCCTAGAACCGCCCCTGATCTTATGCCTACAGAAAATCACTGAAATTTTACTTTTTACTTTTACTTCAAATACTTAAGTACATTAAATATCAGAAAATGACTTTTGATACTTAAGTACAGTAAATATCAGATACTTTAAGACTTTTACTTGAGTAATATTCTAAAAAGTAACTTTCACTAGTACGAAGTCTTTTTCTAGTACGATACTTGTACTTTTACTCAAGTATTGCTTTCAAGTACTTTATACAACACTGCTGAAAGGTGAAGAAGGAGAAGAAATGTATTGAATACAATATTTAATAATGATAGTGAGTTAATAAGATGATACGGATTAGATCGTGTAGGATTATTTTTGTGACCAATCAGATTAGAGATAACGTCTCTGACACAGCACAGAAATGACATACTGTACATTTATATGAGATGTTTACATTAACATTGCATTTATGACATACAGATGTTAGAACATCTGTAATATGATCGGTCACGAACGTAATCCCTACACGATATGATCTCAAATATCTTGACATAGAGACAAAGTGAAGGTTTATAACAGACCAGATTTTATCAATCACAGTCTTCAAAAGAATGTGTCATACTGTACCTACTAACAGGTTAAGCCCCGCCTCCTCCCCGCCTCCTCCCCGCCTCCTCCCTAAGATAAAAGTTGTATTTTTATTCTATGTTACTCTTAGAGTTGCTCTAAGATCCTGGGGTCCTGAATCACTCTTAAGATAAGATTCGCAGTTAGATATTTTTAAGATAAATTAGGAGCTCTTTGAGATTCTAATGCTCTAGCGCCCCCATCAGGTCAAACCTGATCCTACACCATCTTTGATTCTGTCATAGCTGATGACGATGATGATGATGATGATCATGATGATGGTTATTATTATTATTATTATTATTATTATTATTATTATTATTATTATTATTATTATTAACAGATGCAGTAAAAGGAAGCTAGTAACCTGTAGAGAGAGTCTTATGTGACTTATGTAGAGTCTTATTCTTATGTCACGATCCGCCTCATGTGTATTCACCAGTTTGCAAAATAAATAAAGATTTATGGCCTTGAAGTCTGAGCGTTTACCGCCATCTACAGGCACAGAAGTGTAACTTCTGGACTTTAATGTGGAACACAAGATCTGAAAATAACTTAAATGTGGTATAGATGATTTTAACATAACATTTATTATATATGTGTGTATATATATATATATATTATTATTATTAATACTCAATAATTATATTTCATGTCTATATTGTTATTTCTTGTAATAATAATAGGTTTAACCATTGACGTAAACAGTTTCCGCATCTGTGGAGATGATAGTGGACTTTAGTAAAGACCCCTCAACACTACTCCCCCTCACAACAGCCCTGTGTCATCTGTGGAGACCTTCAAGTTTCTGGGCACTACCATTTCCCAAGGCCTGAAATGGGAGTCCAGCATAAACTACTGTACATTATCAAAAAGGCCCAGCAGAGGATGTACTTTCTACGCCTAAGTTTGGTCTGCCACAGGAGCTGTTGTTGCTGTTCTACACTGCAGTCGTTGAATCTGTCCTGTTCACATCCATCACCATCTGGTTTGGTGCAGCAACAGAACAGGACAGAAACAGACTGCAACGCACAGTAAAAACAGCAAAACAAAATAATTGGTGCCCCCCTGCCCACCCCCCAGGACTTGTATGACACAAGAACCAGAAACCAGGCAGGAAAAATCACCACTGACCCTTTGAACCCTGGACACAACCTCTTTCAGCTCCTCCCTTCTCTCAGGCACTACAGAACTTTGTTTACCCAAACTGCCAGACACAGGAACAGTTTCTTTCCCCAGACAATCACCCTGATTAACACCTCACCATAATTATATTCCCTGCTTCATATCTATAAGCACTGCATTATCAGAACTGTCAGTCATCACATCATTTGTGTACGTTACACACACTACTGCTGCTGTATACTGACCAAAACGCATAATATTGCACAATATTGTTATTTGCACTACCGTGCACTTCTCACACTTTATGTACATAACTGATCTGTCATATATTCTGTATTCATATTTAATACTCATAATGTCTATATTGTATCTCATTGTTTGTTTTGTCTTGTATAGTCTGTTTTTGTCTTGTATAGTGTGTTTTGTTTTGTCTTGTATAGTCTGTTTTGTTTTGTCTTGTATAATCTGTTTTGTTTTGTCTTGTATAGTTTGTTTTTGTCTTGTATAGTGTGTTTTGTTTTGTCTTGTATAGTCTGTTTTGTTTTGTCTTGTATAGTCTGTTTTTGTCTTGTATAGTCTGTTTTGTTTTGTCTTGTATAGTCTGTTTTGTTTTGTCTTGTATAGTCTGTTTTTGTCTTGTATAGTCTGTTTTGTTTTGTCTTGTATAGTCTGTTTTGTCTTGTATAGTCTGTTTTGTTTTGTCTTGTATAGTCTGTTTTGTTTTGTCTTGTATAGTCTGTTTTTGTCTTGTATAGTCTGTTTTGTTTTGTCTTGTATAGTCTGTTTTGTCTTGTATAGTCTGTTTTGTTTTGTCTTGTATAGTCTGTTTTGTTTTGTCTTGTATAGTCTGTATTGTCTTGTATAGTCTGTATTGTCTTGTATAGTCTGTATTGTCTTGTATAGTCTGTATTGTCTTGTATAGTCTGTATTGTCTTGTCTTGTATAGTCTGTATTGTCTTGTATAGTCTGTATTGTCTTGTATAGTCTGTATTGTCTTGTATAGTCTGTATTGTCTTGTATAGTCTGTATTGTCTTGTCTTGTATAGTCTGTATTGTCTTGTATAGTCTGTATTGTCTTGTATAGTCCAAGCTAAATGTGTAGTATAATGTTATTTATGGCTGTACTTTTGAGAGTAACCAACAGCTGGATCCAAATTTCTTGTGTGTGTAAACAAACTCGGCCAATAAACCTGATCCTGATTCTGATTTGCAAACTTCAGTTCCCACAATGCTTTGTAACAGCCGAACTGCGCGT
>NC_083472.1:1742500-1745000 GCF_030014155.1 Tachysurus vachellii | reverse complement strand
CCTTTTATCTTATTGCTTTAGATTTAAATATAAAATGTATGATTTTAGAAATCAAGCACAAACATGAGACATCCAAATGATACCGAACGATTCTGATTTGTTAGGCAGCAATTATACCGAATGATCCACCTGATACCAAACGATTCTGATTCGTTAGGCAGCGATTATACCAAATGATCCACATGATACCAAACGATTCTGATTCGTTAGGTAGGCAGCGATTATATCAAATGATCCACATGATACCAAATGATTCTGATTCGTTAGGCAGCGATTATACCAAATGATCCACATGATACCAAACGATTCTGATTCGTTAGGTAGGCAGCGATTATATCAAATGATCCACGTGATACCAAATGATTCTGATTTGTTAGGCATCGATTATACCAAATGATCCACATGATACCAAATGATTCTGATTCGTTAGGCAGCGATTATACCAAATGATCCACCTGATACCAAATGATTCTGATTTGTTAGGCAGCGATTATACCAAATGATCCACATGATACCAAATGATTCTGATTCGTTAGGCAGCGATTATACCAAATGATCCACCTGATACCAAATGATTCTGATTTGTTAGGCAGCGATTATACCAAATGATCCACCTGATACCAAACGATTCTGATTCGTTAGGCAGCGATTATATCAAATGATCCACGTGATACCAAATGATTCTGATTCGTTAGGCAGCAATTATACCGAATGATCCACATGATACCAAATGATTCTGATTCGTTAGGCATTGATTATACCAAATGATCCACGTGATACCAAATGATTCTGATTCGTTAGGCAGCGATTATACCAAATGATCCACATGATACCAAATGATTCTGATTCGTTAGGCAGCGATTATACCAAATGATTCACATGATACCAAATGATTCTGATTGGTTAGGCAGCAACTGTTAGATCGACTCATTGCTTTCATTCGCACTGAGCCGAATCCATGTGTCGAGTCAAATTACATGTCATTATGTCACTAATTGTTTTTTTTTTTTAATTCATGCACCATTTTTCTTTTTTTCTACACCAAATGTAGCCGGTCATCCAGGGCACGTTTGGTGTCTGGCCCTATCTTTAATTCTGTAAACAAATCTATTAGCATTAGCCGAATGCGTCTGTGAGCTTGTGTAAGCGGAAGAGGGCAGAAAGCACAGATAGTTGTATGATGGAGCAGAGCTGGTGGGGAACTGGGAATACTGGGAATACTGGGTGGGAACTGAACAAGACTACGTTAGGATGAGCTTTGGGGAAAAATCCATAACATGGAGGATACAAACAGAAACAACAACCTGCGGCGGTAGATGAACGTGACATCTGTAGACGTGACATCATGGCAGGTTTTCAAATCGGAAAAGAAAGCCGAGCTAATTGGTTCGCCCTGAACCTTCTGTGTGATTTTAATGGTGGTGGAGGGATGAAGTGTAGACATACTGAATTATTTATCATTACTGAGAAGGAAGCGTGATTGGATAAAGATGAAGGAAAAGGTAATTCCTCTCCACTGCTTCTCTCTTTCTATCTAATCTTTATAATAACCTTCTGCTCTATGTTTATGTTCTGTAAGGCAAAGCTGCTTTGAGACGACGTCCACTGTTAAAAGTTCTATGCAAATAAACTTGAATTGAATTGTCATGTAATGATAATTGGGCAACGATTCACAGTTTAATGTCACTAACACTTAATAAAGTGTTAATTACAGTATTTACGTTATTAATTATGTTATTGTGCAGATTATTTTTAACAATGTTATTTTCATTCTTTCATCTTATAACAGGTCTTTTTTTTACTTTATTTCCTCGATCCTTGAATCACTGTTTTTTTCTAATTTAAATAGATCTGTGAACACCCTGAATACTCTCTTGCACACACACACCTGAACAAAACACACACACACACACACACACACACACACACACACACACACACACACACACACACACACACTGCTCTCCTTTGTTTTGTCGACACAGACACCAAACCCTCTCAGTGTCACGTCTGATGAAGTTACACCACCTAAAAAGCCCAAACACACACACACAGGCACACACACAAGCACACACACAGGCACACACAGGCACACACACAGGCACACACACAGGCACACACACATACATACATACATACACACACACCCTGTACACGCCCTGTAGCTAAAGGTGCTTTTTAACTGTGTGTGTGTGTGTGTGTGTGTGTGTGTGTGTGTGTGTATATATGTGTGTGTATGTCTGTGTGTTTGAGTGTGGGAATGAGGTTCGGTTTATAGTTTTGCAGATTCATGAGCCTTATTAGCATGACATTTTAAAAAAATAGAAGATTGGAATAAATCTGTATTAAAGCATCATTACAGACCCCAAAGCATTAAACGCTAGTGAACAAACATAAAAGTGACAGTAAAAGAAGAACTCTCAAATATCATCATCCCTCTAGAACCTGCTCATTTTAAACGAACCCCAGATGACCTCCTGTACTCTAGACTCCAACATTA